>NC_053025.1:22047520-22246115 GCF_003073215.2 Triticum urartu
ATTCTTCTCTGACGAAAATGGAGCATGACCAAACTATTATGATTTTTTAGGGATGAACTTTCTTTTGCCCTGTTATTTTGAGAAGACATGATTGTTTAGTTAGTATGCTTGAAGTATTATTATTTTTATGTCAATATTAAACTTTTGTCTTGAATCTTTCGAATCTGAACATTCATGCCACAATAAAGAAAATTACATTGAGAATTATGCTAGGTAGCATTCCACATCAAAAATTATGTTTTTATCATTTACCTACTCAAGGACGAGCAGGAATTAAGCTTGGGGATGCTTGATACGTCTCCAACGTATCTATAATTTTTGATTGTTCCATGATATTATATTATCTGTTTTGGATGTTAATGGGCTTATTTATACACTTCTATATTATTTTTGGGACAAGCCTACTAACCCAAGGCCCCATGCAAATTGTTGCTTTTTTGCCTATTTCAGTGTTTCGTGGAAAAAGAATATCAAACGGAATCCAAACGGAATAAAACCTTCGGGAGCATTATTTTTGGAACAAACGTGATCCAAGGGACTTGGAGTGGATGCCAAGCAACCAACGAGGAGGCCACGAGGCAGGGGGGCGCCTACCCCCTGGGCGCGCTCTCCACCCTCGTGGGCCCCTCATGGCTCCACCGACCTACTTCTTCCTCCTATATATGTTCATATACCCCAAAAACATCCAGGAGCACCACGAAACCCTATTTCCACTGCTGCAACCTTCTGTACCCAAGAGATCCCATCTTGGGGACTTTTCCGGAGCTCCACCGGAGGGGGAATCGATCACGGAGGGCCTCTACATCAACTCCATGGCCCCTCCGATGATGTGTGAGTAGTTTACCTCAGACCTTCGGGTCCATAGTTATTAGCTAGATGGCTTCTTCTCTCTCTTTGGATCTCAATACAATGTTCTCCTCGATCTTCTTAGAGATCTATTTGATGTAACTCTTTTTGCGGTGTGTTTGTCGAGATCCGATGAATTGTGGGTTATGATCAAGTTTATCTATGAACAATATTTAATTCTTCTCTGAAATGTTGTATGTATGATTGGTTACCTTTGGAAGTCTTTTCAGATTATTAGTTTGGTTTGGTATACTAGATTGACCTTTCTTGCAATGGGAGAAGTGCTTAGCTTTGGGTTCAATCTTGCGGTGTCCTTTCCTAGTGACAGCAGGGGCAGCAAGGCACGTATTGTATTGTTGCCATTGAGGATAAAAAAGATGGGGTTTATATCATATTGCTTGAGTTTATCCCTCTACATCATGTCATCTTGCCTAATGCATCACTCTGTTCTTATGTACTTAATACTCTAGATGCATGCTGGATAGCGGTCGATGTGTGGAGTAATAGTAGTAGATGCAGAATCGTTTCGGTATACTTGTCGCGGACGTGATGCCTACATACATGATCATGCCTAGATATTCTCATAATTATTCACTTTTCTATCAATTGCTCGACAGTAATTTGTTCACCCACTGTAATACTTATGCTATCTTGAGCGAAGCCACTAGTGAAACCTAAGGCCCCCAGGTCTATTCTCCTTTATATTAATCTCCCGTCAACAAGCTATTTCTGGCACCGTCTATTTTGCAATCTTTACTTTCAACCTATATCATAAAAATACCAAAAATATTTATCTTATTATTATTATCTCTATCAGATCTCACTCTCCTAAGTGACCGTGAAGGGATTGACAACCCCTTTATCGCGTTGGTTGCGAGGTTCTTATTTGTTTGTGTAGGTACGAGGGACTTGCGTGTAGTCTCCTACTGGATTGAAACCTTGGTTCTCAAAAACTGAGGGAAATACTTACGCTACTTTGCCGCATCACCCTTTCCTCTTCAAGGGAAAACCAATGTAGTGCTCAAGAGGTAGCAATGTGCATTACCGAGAGGGCTGATGTCTACTACACAACCTCCTTCTTGTAGACGTTGTTGGGCCTCCAAGTGCAGAGGTTTGTAGGACAGTAGCAAATTTCCCTCAAGTGGATGACCTAAGGTTTATCAATCCGTAGGAGGCGTAGGATGAAGATGGTCTCTCTCAAGCAACCCTGCAACCAAATAACAAAGAGTCTCTTGTGTCCCCAACACACCCAATACAATGGTAAATTGTATAGGTGCACTAGTTCGGCGAAGAGATGGTGATACAAGTGCAATATGGATGGTAGATAAAGTTATTTGTAATCTGAAATTATAAAAACAGCAAGGTAACTAATGGTAAAAGTGAGCGTAAACGGTATTGCAATGATAGGAAATAAGGCCTAGGGTTCATACTTTCACTAGTGTAAGTTCCCTCAACAATACTAACATAATTGGATCACATAACTATCCCTCAACATGCAACAAAGAGTCACTCCAAAGTCACTAATAGCAGAGAACGAACGAAGAGATTATGGTAGGGTATGAAACCACCTCAAAGTTATTCTTTCCAATCAATCCGTTGGGCTATTCCTATAGGTGCCACAAACAGCCCTAGAGTTCGTACTAGAATAACACCTTAAGACACAAATCAATAAAAACCCTAATGTCACCTAGATACTCCAATGTCACCTCAAGTATCCATGGGTATGATTATACGATATGCGTCACACAATCTCAGATTCATCTATTCATCCAACACAAAGGACCTCAAAGAGTGCCCCAAAGTTCTACCGGAGAATCACGACGAAAACGTGTGCCAACCCCTATGCATAGGTTCCCAATGTCACGAAACCCGCAAGTTGGTCACCAAAACATACATCAAGTGGCATGCGGTATCCCATTGTCACCACAGATATCCACGGCAAGACATACATCAAGTGTTCTCAAGTCTTTAAAGACTCAATCCGATAAGATTACTTCAAGGGGAAAACTCAATTCATTACAAGAGAGAAGAGGGGGAGGACAAACATAAGATCCAACTATAATAGCAAAGCTCGCGATACATCAAGATCGTATCATCTCAAGAACACGAGAGAGAGAGAGATCAAACACATAGCTACTGGTACATACCCTCAGCCCCGAGGGAGAACTACTCCCTCCTCGTCATGGAGAGCACCGGGATGATGAATATGGCCACTGGAGAAGGATTTCCCCCTCTGGCAGGGTGCCGGAACGGGTCTAGATTGGTTTTCGGTGGCTACGGATGATTCTGGCGGCGGAACTCTCGATCTATTGTGCTCACAGATGTTTTTAGGGTATATGGAGATATATAGGCGGAAGAAGCACGTCGGTGGAGCTCCGAGGGGCCCACGAGGCAGGGGGGCGCGCCCAGGGGGGGCGCGCCCTCCACCCTCGTGACCTCCCCGGAAACTTCTTGGAGTAGGGTCCAAGTCTCCTGGATCACGTTCGGTGAGAAGATCACGTTCCCGAAGGTTTCATTCCGTTTGGACTCCGTTTGATATTCTGTTTCCTCGAAATACTAAAATAGGCAAAAAAACAGCAATTTTGGGCTGGGCCTCCGGTTAATAGGTTAGTCCCAAAAATAATATAAAAGTGGAAAATAAAGCCCAATATAGTCCAAAATAGTAGATAAAGTAGCATTGAGCAATCAAAAATTATAGATACGTTGGAGACGTATCAGGCATCCCCAAGCTTAATTCCTGCTCGTCCTCGAGTAGGTAAATGATAAAAAGAGAATTTTTGATGCGGAGTGATACTTTGGCATAATTTCAATGTAAATCTTCTTAATCATGGTATGAATATTCAGATCCTAAAGGTTCAAGACAAAAGTTCATATTGACATAAAAATGATAATACTTCAAGCATACTAATCAAACAATTATGTCATCTCAAAATAAGATGGCCAAAGGAAGTCCATCCCTACAAAATCATATAGTTAGGCTATGCTTCATTTTCGTCACACAAAGATGTTCCCAACTTCTATACCCCCGATGACAAGCCAAGCAATTGTTTCATACTCAAATAATCTCAAACTTTTTCAACCTTCACGCAATACATGAGCGCGAGCCATGGACATAGCACTATGGGTGGTATAGAATATGATGATGGGGATAGTGTGGAGAAGACAAAAAAGGAGAAAGTCTCACATCAACGAGGCTAATCAATGAGCTATGGAGATTCCCATCAATTGATGTTAATGCAAGGAGTAGGGATTGCCATGCAACGGATGCACTAGAGCTAAGAATGCTCAACAAAAGAAAACTAGTGGGTGTGCATCTAACTTGCTTGCTCATGAAGACCTAGGGCATTTTGAGGAAGCCCATCGTTGGAATATACAAGCCAAGTTCTATAATGAAAAATTCCCACTAGTATGAACAAGACAACTTATGAGACTCACTATATGAAATCATGGTGCTACTTTGAAGCACAATATATGAGACTCACTACATGAAGAACAAGGTGCTACTTTGAAGCACAAGTGTGGAAAAAGAGATAGTAGCATTGCCCTTTTTATTTTCTCCTTTTTTTGGGCCTTTCTTTTTTTCTTTTTGGCCTTTCTCTTTTCTTTGGGCAATGCTCTAATAATGATGATCATCACACTTCTATTGATTACAACATAATGATTACAACTCGATACTAGAACAAGATATGACTCTATATGAATGCCTCCGGCGGTGTATCAGGATGGTGCAATGAATCAAGAGTGACATGTATGAAAAATAATGCATGGTGGCTTTGCCACAAATACGATGTCAACTACAAGATCATGCAATGGCAATATGACAAAAGTAAAGCATGTCATGATGATGATGATGATGATGATGATGGAAGTTGCATGGCAATATATCTTGGAATGTCTATGGAAATGCCATGATAGGTAGGTATGGTGGCTGTTTTGAGGAAGATATAGGGAGGTTTATGTGTGAAAGAGCGTATCATATCACGGGGTTTGGATGCACCGGCGAAGTTTGCACCAACTCTCAATGTGAGAAAGGGCAATGCACGGTACCGAAGAGGCGAGGCTAGCAAATGGCGGAAAGGTAAAAGTGCGTATAATCCATGGACTCAACATTAGTCAAAAGAACTCATATACTTATTGCAAAAATTTATAAGTCATAAAAAATCAAGTACTACGCGCATGCTCCTAGGGGGATAGATTGGTAGGAAAAGACCATCGCTCGTCCCCGACCGCCACTCATAAGGATGCACAAGCCAGGTACACTTCATGCTTCAAATTTGTTACACAACTTTAACCATACGTGCATGCTACGGGACTTGCTAACTTCAACACAAGTATTTCTCAAATTCACAACTACTCAACTAGCACGACTATGATATTATCACCTCCATATCTCAAAACAATTATCAAGCATCAAACTTATCTTAGTATTCAACCCACTAAAAAGAAAGTTTCACATATCTTGAATACCAAGTATATTAACATTAAGCAAATTACCATGCTATTAACGACTCTCAAAATAATCTAAGTGAAGCATGAGAGATCTAGTTTCTTTAAAACAAACCACCACCGTGCTCTAAAAGATCTAAGTGAAGCACTAGAGCAAAAATTATCACGCTCAAAAAGATATAAGTGAAGCACATAGAGTAAACTATCAAGCTCAAAAGATATAAGTGAAGCACATAGAGTATTCTACCAAATTCCAATTCATACATGGCTCTCTCAAAAGGTGTGTACAGCAAGGATGATTGTGGTAGACTAACAAGCAAAGACACAAATAATACAAGACGCTCCAAGCAAAACACATATCATGTGGTGAATAAAAATATAGCTCCAAGTAAATTACCGATGGAAGTGGACGAAAGAGGGGATGCCTTCCGGGGCATCCCCAAGCTTTGACTTTTTGGTGTCCTTGGATTATCTTGGGGGTGCCATGGGCATCCCCAAGCTTAGGCTCTTTCCACTCCTTGTTCCATAATCCATCAAAAGAATTCACCCAAAACTTGAAAACTTCACAACACAAAACTCAATAGAAATCTCGTGAGCTCCATTAGAGAAAGAAAACAAAAGACTACTTTAAGGTACTGTAGTGAACTTGTTCTTTATTTGTATTGGTGTTAAACCTACTGTATTCCAACTTCTCTATGGTTTATAAACTCTTTTACTAGCCATAGATTCATCAAAATAAGCAAACAACACACGAAAAACAGAATCTGTCAAAAACAGAACAGTCTGTAGTAATATGGATCAAACGTATACTTATGGAACCCCAAAAATTCTAAAATAAATTTCTGGACCTGAGGAATTTATCTATTAATCATCTGCAAAAATAATTAACTAAATAGGACTCTTCAAATAAAAATGGCAGCAATTCTCGTGAGCGCCAAAATTTCTGTTTTTGACAGCATGGTCAACAAGACTTTCCCCAAGTCTTCCCAAAGGTTCTACTTGGCACAAACACTAATTAAACACATAAAACCACATCTAAACAGAGGCTAGATGAATTATTTATTACTAAACCGGAATAAAAAGCAAGGAACAAAAATAAAATTGGGTTGCCTCCCAACAAGCGCTATCGTTTAACGCCCCTAGCTAGGCATGATGATTTCAATGATGCTCACATAAAAGATAAGAATTGAAACATAAAGAGAGCATCATGAAGAATATGACTAGCACATTTAAGTCTAACATACTTCCTATGCATAGGGATTTTGTGAGCAAACAACTTGTGGGAACAAGAATCAACTTGCATAGGAAGGTAAAACAAGCATAGCTTCAAAATTTTAAGCACATAGAGAGGAAACTTGATATTATTGCAATTCCTACAAGCATATATTCCTCCCTCATAATAATTTTCAGTAGCATCATGAATGAATTCAACAATATAAACAGCACCTAAAGCATTCTTTTCATGATGCATAAGCATAGAATTTTTATTACTCTCCACACAAGCAAAATTCTTCTCATGAATAATAGTGGGAGTATCATAAGAGACTTGGATACTATAAATTGTTTCCACATTAAAAGAGTAATGTTCAAAAAAGGGGTAACCATAATAATGATAAGTTTTATAAGTATAATCACTACTTTTTATAGCATAAGTATCATCACAATAATCATCATAGGTAGGAGGCATGCTATTATCATTATAAATTTGCATATCAAAACTTGGGAGGCTAAAAATATCATCTTTATTAAACGTAGCATCCCCAAGCTTGGGACAAACATTAATTGCAGCAAATATATTCTCAAAAACATCATGTTCATCAAACATAGCATCCCCAAGCTTGGGCCTTTTCATATCATAAGCATAATCACTCTTGTAATTAATAGTATGGATAGCACCAATAGTGTAGCAATTATCATTTTCTTCCAAGCAAGTGCCAAAAAGATTTTCAAGATCATAAGAAGTATCATTATCTTCCACAATTATATTTTCATGAGGCACAATAGTAATAGGAGCACCATTATTTGGGAGGGGTACCTTTTTACCTCTCTTCCTTTTTCTTTTCTTCTTCTTCACCACATCATGTGTGGGTTCAATCCTCTTTTTGGAGCTCCTTATTAATGAGATTGGTTGAATATGAGGCTCCTCCTCGTTACCTGATTCATCATAAGAAATAATAGGAGGATATTGGGAAGTCTCTTCCCTTTCATTAGTATTCTCTTCATCTTCTATTTGTTTTCTTTTCTTTATGTAGTTGGCAATATAAGGATTTTCAATGCAATTCACCGCACAATACATATAAATTTTCTCTAGATCAAAATGAAGAACTTTACAAGGGCAAATTTTGGAATATCCTTAGTTATACGTTTCATTTCCTCATACCCCAAAAGAAGACTAAGCTCTTTATGATGCTCAAGGGTAATCAAATTATCACAATTTTTGGATGCGATTCGGTCATGAAACAATTTGCATTGGAGATTTAAATGACCATGTTCATTGCAAAGTTCACAAGGGGCACGAAAAATATTGAATTTTTCAGCACAATCATCAAGACTTTCTTGCAACAATTCAGTTTCTAAGTATTTATGCCTCTTGCAATATCTATCTTCCCTATTTGGTGTGTACTTACAAACCCAATGCACTCCACAAAAATTGACATGTTTATAGGAGACATTTTCATCATAACTAGAGCAATCATCATTAGTATCATGGATATTTAAAGAATTCGTACTAACAACATTGCAATCATGCTCATCATTCAAAGATTTAGTGCCAAACATTTTATAGATTTCTTCTTCTAGCACTTGAGCACAATTATCCTTTCCATCATACTCACGAAAGATATTAAAAAGGTGAAGCGTATGAGACAAACTCAATTCCATTTTTTAATTTTCTTTTATAAACTAAACTAGTGATAAAACAATAAACAAAAAGACTCGATTGCAAGATCTAAAGATATACCTTCAAGCGCTAACCTCCCCGGCAACGGCGCCAGAAAAGAGCTTGATGTCTACTACACAACCTTCTTCTTGTAGACGTTGTTGGGCCTCCAAGTGCAGAGGTTTGTAGGACAGTAGCAAATTTCCCTCAAGTGGATGACCTAAGGTTTATCAATCCGTAGGAGGTGTAGGATGAAGATGGTCTCTCTCAAGCAACCCTGCAACCAAATAACAAAGAGTCTCTTGTGTCCCCAACACACCCAATACAATGGTAAATTGTATAGGTGCACTAGTTCGGCGAAGAGATGGTGATACAAGTGCAATATGGATGGTAGATAAAGGTATTTGTAATCTGAAATTATAAAAACAGCAAGGTAACTAATGGTAAAAGTGAGTGTAAACGGTATTGCAATGATAGGAAATAAGGCCTAGAATTCATACTTTCACTGTGTAAGTTCCCTCAACAATACTAACATAATTGGATCACATAACTATCCCTCAACATGCAACAAAGAGTCACTCCAAAGTCACTAATAGTGGAGAACGAACGAAGAGATTATGGTAGGGTACGAAACCACCTCAAAGTTATTCTTTCCAATCAATCCGTTGGGCTATTCCTATAGGTGTCACAAACAGCCCTAGAGTTCGTACTAGAATAACACCTTAAGACACAAATCAATCAAAACCCTAATGTCACCTAGATACTCCAATGTCACCTCAAGTATCCGTGGGTATGATTATACGATATGCGTCACACAATCTCAGATTCATCTATTCATCCAACACAAAGGACCTCAAAGAGTGCCCCAAAGTTCTACCGGAGAATCACGACGAAAACATGTGCCAACCCCTATGCATAGGTTCCCAATGTCACGAAACCCGCAAGTTGGTCACCAAAACATACCTCATGTGGCACGTGGTATCCCATTGTCACCACAGATATCCACGGCAAGACATACATCAAGTGTTCTCAAGTCTTTAAAGACTCAATCCGATAAGATTACTTCAAGGGGAAAACTCAATTCATTACAAGAGAGAAGAGGGGGAGGAGAAACATAAGATCCAACTATAATAGCAAAGCTCGCGATACATCAAGATCATATCATCTCAAGAACACGAGAGAGATAGATCAAACACATAGCTACTGGTACATACCCTCAGCCCCGAGGGAGAACTACTCCCTCCTCGTCATGGAGAGCACCGGGATGATGAATATGGCCACCGGAGAAGGATTTCCCCCTCCGGCAGGGTGCCGGAATGGGTCTAGATTGGTTTTCGGTGGCTACGGAGGCTTCTGGCGGCGGAACTCTCGATCTATTGTGCTCACGGATGTTTTTAGGGTATATGGAGATATATAGGCGGAAGAAGCACGTCGGTGGAGCTCCGAGGGGCCCACGAGGCAGGGGGCGCACCCTCCACCCTCGTGACCTCCCCAGAAACTTCTTGGAGTAGGGTCCAAGTCTCCTGGATCACGTTCGGTGAGTAGATCACGTTCCCGAAGGTTTTATTCCGTTTGGACTCTGTTTGATATTCTGTTTCCTCGAAATACTGAAATAGGCAAAAAAACAGCAATTCTGGGCTGGGCCTCCGGTTAATAGGTTAGTCCCAAAAATAATATAAAAGTGGAAAATAAAGCCCAATATAGTCCAAAACAGTAGATAAAGTAGCATGGAGCAATCAAAAATTATAGATACGTTGGAGACGTATCAAGGGCCCAGAGATATCTCTCCGATACACATAGTGACAAATCCTAATCTCGATCTATGCCAACTCAACAAACACCATCAGAGACACCAATAGAGCATTTTTGTAGTCACCCAGTTACGTTGTGACGTTTGATAGCACACTAAGTGTTCCTACGGTATTCGGGAGTTGCATAATCTCATAGTCATAGGAACATGTATAAGTTATGGAGAAAGCAATAGCAACAAACTAAACGATCATCGTGCTAAGCTAACAGATGGGTCAAGTCGATCACATCATTCTCTAATGATGTGATCCCGTTAATCAAATGACAACTCATGTCTATGGTTAGGAAACTTAACCATCTTTGATTAACGAGCTAGTCAAGTAGAGGCATACTAGTGACACTCAGTTTGTCTATGTATTCACACATGTACTAAGTTTCCGGTTAATACAAGTCTAGCATCAATAATAAACATTTATCATGATATAAGGAAATATAAATAACAACTTTATTATTGCCTCTAGGGCATATTTCCTTCAGTCTCCCACTTGCACTAGAGTCAATAATCTAGTTCACATCGCCATGTGATTTAACACCAATAGTTCACATCACCATGTGACCAACACCCAAAGGGTTTACTAGAGTCAATAATCTAGTTCACATCGCCATGTGATTAACACCCAAAGAGTACTAAGGTGTGATCATGTTTTGCTTGTGAGAGAAGTTTAGTAAATGGGTCTGTCGCATTCAGAGCCATATGTATTTTGCAAAAAAATATGTCTACAATGCTCTGCATGGAGCTACTCTAGCTAATTGATCCCACTTTCAATATGTATCTAGCTCAAGACTTAGAATCATCTAGATTGGTGTCAAAAGCTTGCATCAACGTAACTCTTTACAACAAACTCTTTTATCACCTCCATAATCGAGAAATATTTCCTTAGTTCTCTAAGGATAATTTTGACTGATGTCCAATGATCTACTCCCTTGGCAAAATCATGCTAAGGTATACAATAGGTCTGGTATACACCATAGCATACTTTATAGAACCTATGGCTAAGGCATAGGGAATGACTTTTCATTCTCTTTCTATTTTCTGTCATGGTCGGGTTTTGAGTCTTTACTCAACTTCACACCTTGCAACACAGGCAAGAACTCCTTCTTTGACTGTTCCATTTTGAACTACTTCAAAATCTTGTCAAGGTATGTACTCATTGAAAAATATATCAAGCATCTTGATCTATCTCTATAGATCTTGATGCTCAATATGTAAGTAGCTTCACCGAGGTCTTTCTTTGAAAAACTCCTTTCAAACACTCCTTTATGCTTTATAGAAAATTCTACATCATTTCCGATCAACAATATGTCATTCACATATACTTATCAGAAAGGCTGTAGTGCTCCCACTCACTTTCTTGTAAATACAGGCTTCACCGCAAGTCTGTATAAAACCATATGCTTTGATCACTTTATCAAAGCATATATTCCAACTCCGAGATGCTTGCACCAGTCCATAGATGGATCGCTGGAGCTTGAACACTTTGTTAGCACCTTTAGGATCGACAAAACCTTCTTGTTGCA
The DNA here is from genome assembly GCF_003073215.2 of Triticum urartu. Classification (NCBI taxonomy): domain Eukaryota; kingdom Viridiplantae; phylum Streptophyta; class Magnoliopsida; order Poales; family Poaceae; genus Triticum; species Triticum urartu. The sequence goes on from NC_053025.1 coordinate 22,059,018, forward strand.
TCATATACAACTCTTCTTTAAGAAATCCATTAAGGAATGCAGTTTTGACATGCATTTCCCATATTTCATAAAATGTGGCAATTGCTAACATGATTCGGACAGACTTAAGCATCGCTACGAGTGAGAAAATCTCATCGTAGTCAACATCTTGAACTTGTCGAAAACCTTTTGCGACAATTCGAGCTTTGTAGATAGTAACATTACTATCAGTGTCCATCTTACTCTTGAAGATCCATTTATTCTGAATGTCTCACCGATCATCGGGCAAGTCAATCAAAGTCCATACTTTGTTCTCATACATGGATCCCATCTCAGATTTCATGGCCTTAAGCCATTTCGCAGAATCTGGGTTCATCATCGCTTCCTCGTAGTTCGTAGGTTCGTCATGGTCTAGTAACATGACTTCGAGAATAGGATTACCGTACCACTCTGGTGCGGAACGTACTCTGGTTGACCTATGAGGTTCGGTAGTAACTTGATCTGAAGTTTCATGATCATCATCATTAACTTCCTCACTAATTGGTGTAGGCATCACTGGAACTGATTTCAGTGATGATCTACTTTCCAATTCGAGAGAAGGTACAATTTCCTCATCAAGTTCTACTTTCCTCCTACTCACTTCTTTCGAGAGAAACTCCTTCTCTAGAAAGGATCCACTCTTAGCAACAATGATCTTGCCTTCGGATCTGTGATAGAAGGTGTACCCAGTAGTTTTTTTGGGTATCCTATGAAGACACACTTCTCCGATTTGGGTTTGAGCTTATCAGGTTGAAACTTTTTCACATAAGCATCGCAACCCCAAACTTTAAGAAACGACAGCTTAGGTTTCTTGCTAAACCACAATTCATACAGTGTCGTCTCAACGGATTTTTAGACGGTGCCCTATTTAACGTGAATGCAGCTGTCTCTAATGCATAACCCCAAAACGATAGTGGTAATTCGGTAAGAGACATCATAGATTGCACCATATCTAATAAAATACGGTTATGACGTTCGGACACACCATTACATTGTGGTGTTCCGGGTGGCGTGAGTTGCGAAACTATTCCACGTTGTTTCAAATGAAGACCAAACTCGTAACTCAAATATTTGTTTCTGCGATCAGATCGTAGAAACTTTATTTTATTGTTACGATGATTTCCACTTCACTCTAAAATTCTTTGAACTTTTCAAATGTTTCAGACTTAAGTTTCATCAAGTAGATATACCCATATCTTCCCAAATCATCTATGAAGGTCAGAAAATAACGATACCCGCCGCGAGCCTCAACACTCATTGGACCGCACACATCAGTATGTATTATTTCCAGCAAGTCTGTTGCTCCCTCCATTGTTCCGAAGAACAGAGTCTTAGTCATCTTTCCCATGAGGCATGGTTCGTAAGCATCAAGTGATTCATAATCAAGTGATTCGAGAAGTCCATCAGCATGGAGTTTCTTCATGTGCTTTACACTAATATGACCTAAACGGCAGTGCCACATATAAGTTGCACTATCATTATTAACTTTGCATCTTTTGGCTTCAACATTATGAATATGTGTATCAGTACGATCGAGATTCAATAAACCATTTATATTGAGTGTATGACCATAGAAGGTTTTATTCATGTAAATAGAACACAATATTCTTTGATTTAAATGAATAATGTATTGCAATAAACATGATCCAATCATATTTATGCTCAACGCAAACACCAAATAACATTTATTTTAGGTTCAACACTAATATCGAAGGTAAAGGGAGTGTGCGATGGTGATCTTGTCAACCTTGGAATCACTTCCAACTCACATCATCACCTCGCCCTTAACTAGTCTCTGTTTATTTTGCAACTCATGTTTTGAGTTACTACTCTTAGCAACTGAACCAGTATCAAATACTGAGGGGTTGCTATAAACACTAGTAAAGTACACATCAATAACATGTATATCAAATATACCTTTGTTCACTTTGCCATCCTTCTTATCTGCCAAGTATCTAGGGAAGTTCCACTTCCAATGACCATTTCCTTTGCAGTAGAAGCACTCAGTTTCAGGCTTGGGTCTAGCTTTGGGCTTCTTCATGGGAGTGGCAACTTGCTTGCCATTCTTCTTGAAGTTCCCTTTCTTTCCCTTGCCCTTTTACATGAAACTAGTGGTCTTGTCAACCATCAACACTTGATGCTTTTCTTGATTTCTACCTTCGCTGATTTCAGCATCGCGAAGAGCTCGGGAATCATTTTCATCATCCCTTACATATTATAGTTCATCATGAAGTTCCAGTAACTTGTGATAGTGACTAGAGAACTCTGTCAATCACTATCTTATCTGAAATATTAACTCCCACTTGATTCAAGCGATTGTAGTACTCAGACATTCTGAGCACATGCTCACTGGTTGAGCTATTCTCCTCCATCTTGTAGGCAAAGTACTTGTTAGAGGTCTCATACCTGTCGACTCGGGCATGAGTCTAAAATACCAATTTCAGCTCTTGGAACATCTTATATGCTCCATGGTGTTCAAAACGTTTTTGAATTCCCGGTTCTAAGTCGTAAAGCATGGCGCACTAAACTATCTAGTCAGTATACCGAGCTTGCCAAAAGTTCATAACATTTGCATCTGCTACTGCAATAGGTCTGTCATCTAGCGGTGCATCAAGGACATAATTCTTTTGTGCAGCAGTGAGGATAATCCTCAGATCACGTATCTAGTCCGCATCATTGCTACTAACATCTTTCAACATAGTTTTCTCTAGGAACATATCATAAATAAAATGGTTAAGCTATACGCGAGCAATTGATCTACAACATAGATATGCAAATACTATCAGGACTAAGTTCATGATTAATTTAAGTTTAATTAATCATATTACTTAAGAACTCCCACTTAGATAGACATCCCTCTAATCATCTAAGTGATCACGTGATCCATATCAACTAAACCATATTCAATCATCACGTGAGATGGAGTAGTTTTCAATGGTGAACATCACTATGTTGATCATATCTACTATATGATTCACGCTCAACCTTTCGGTCTCAGTGTTCCGAGGCCATATCTGCATATGCTAGGCTCGTCAAGTTTAACCCGAGTATTCTGCTTGTGCAAAACTGTGTAGTGACTCGACCTCAGACGGTCAAGTCTCTGTGCTTAAGTGTCATCCCTGGATCGGTATGCAGACACATACAATACTCGAGGATTTGTAACAGAGGTAAATCACATGTATAAAGTAACGTAAATACTATTACCTCAATCCATAAAGCGGAAGTAACAACAAGGTTGTGGATTCCCATCAACACCAACGACAAAGTTGAGTGTAGAAATCGTAACCCTAATGTATCACTTACTCGTCGTAAGATTCCTGCAACATGAGACGTTGCAGCCATGTAGGTCAGTACATTGAATGTACTGACAATTTCACACTGTAGAGCAATGCTGAAATAATGGCTAACACTACATGCATATTTGGCTGGTGGAGACTCTAAGTTTAATTTTGCATAAAGCTAATTTTTCCCTACAACAAAGGAATATATATTTTGTTTAACTACAAAGTTGGTTGAAATTATTGAGAAGGTTCCTCCAACTCAATCCCAAAATAATAATTATAACCCAACAAATTAATTAAGTAAAGTGATGAGATCAACATAATAATTCAAGTACCAGATACTCCAGATGTCCATAACCGAGGACACGACTAATCATGATTAGTTTGTACACTCCGCAGAGGTTTGCACACTTTTCCCCACAAGACTTGATCTCCTCCATTGTATTTCTCGCAATGCATGCTGTTTGAAAAAAACGGATGACCGAGATACGTCTTTCCGAAGAAGTCCCCTTAACCGATAGATAGGCCGGTACACCTACAATCCCCTACATCTGCTAGCCCATCATGGAAAGGTTTCCCATAACTTGCTCAACTATGCCACAGCCCATAATGGCTTGTGGATACACACGGAAATTTCTAGCATGAATAATCTTATGATCCCTTTGAGCAGGTCTAATGTATAAATACAGAGACTAATTGATAATCTAATTATTCTACCGTACTAGTCTACAAACAATAAACTACGAAAGTATAACTGAAAAATAAATAAAAATAGTTACGAGCCTGTCTGTTGACTATATTGCGCACGTGGGCGACGGATAGTTATAGGCTGCACACACAGTTTTTTTAAATAGAAACAGAAAAGGAAAAAACCGAATAACGAAAATAAAAATAAAATTTCATATAGGCATAGTATAAATCCAATTTTTCAGAAAAAGATTTTATACAACTTGAACATTTTTCTAGCATTAAATAAAATCCAAAAAAAATTTAAATAAAGCAAAGAGTGCTACTGGTTCAATAAAACCCCATAAAATCATTTTAAAAATACCAAAATGATTTCAAATTTATTTCTATCCAATTTTCTACTGTAGGGAATCATTTTACCCTAATTTCCATATATTTTATTTTTGGAAAAAAATAATTTGAGAAAATCCAAATAAGTCCAAATTGAAAAATAATTTCAAACGGACTTTAAATTTGATTCTTTTAAACTCCCAACTCATATTTCATATGTTTTGAAGAAGTCATTTCATCTTTTCTCAAGAAAATCATTGAGTTGCATAAAGTTTCAGAATTTGAAATATTTCCAAATGAAATACAAATATTTTCAAAAACCCTTTTCGTTTATTTAAATGGAAGAAGTCATGTCATCTTCACTCTAGGGTTTTGTTGTGAAATGAATTTGAATTCATGGATCCTGAAAGCAAAAATGAAAGTTTGGGAAAGTCCTTTTATTCCCTCTCATTTAACTTTCAAAAAGTTTCAAATTTCACTCAATTTCACACGTCACAATCAGACAAACAATCATAACTATTTATTTAATATATCATTCCAAAATTTAGAATTTTGGGATGTTACAAACCTACCACCCTTAAAATGAATCTCGTCCTCGAGATTCGGAGAGGCTAGCAAGAAATAGGTTAGGTTTGGGGGTCTTCTCAAAATCCATCGATCATCACAGGGGGTCTGGGGTGCTAACACCCTTAGAAGCATGGTTACGGTTTCACGAAAACTCATATACTCCTTCCTTACTGTTGGCAGTGTCGATCTTCTTAGATCTTAAGGATAATTCCTTCTCTAGGCTCTTTCGGTAGTGGCATAACCTTTTCCCTCGATTCTTGTGTCCATTCATCTTGGCAAGGTTCTTCCGAGACTGGTTCTTCTTAGCTGACAGGTTTGGCGCCAATACTAAACAACTATCGATTCTCATCATGGTCATCAAACAATTTGACTGGGTCCCTACAGAAAATGGGTCTGGGCTTCATTCTCACCGTATGGCCTACGATTGGCAACAGTTGCCTTGTACAAGGGGAAATTGTCATACCATTCAAAGGTTCAATCAGGCTTAATATCGTCATCTCTCTACTATGGGTAAGTCACTCGGATTTACCATCCCATATAGCAGAGGCGAATAATAAGAGTAAGTCGACATGGTGATCAATCTATTCCGCACCCAAATCATTACCTTGTATATGGTTTAGTGAATCTCGCATTCTAACACTCGATCATCCTCACAAGCATTGCAGAATTTCTCTTGTCCACGAACTGGGTTCGGAAAAATCCATTGATTCTGCAAGCTAAACAAACATACATCGTTTCTTCACACTCTCTGGTTTTGTGTACCTCCTATAAGTTTGTCTGTTGATAAAGTCGTAACTTCTTCCAGGGTTTTTCCTTCGGCAAGAGTGTGCTTGCTTCTTGGCAGGTCCTGGAGCCTATGGGTTATGGCCCACATCATCACTTGTAAACCTTGAACTCATCATCGGGGCAACTGCTCGTTATTCCAACATCCAGCTTCCTAGCATTCTTAAATCCATCCAATTGTACTATCTCCCTTCCTTCTATTTGTACCAAACTAAGACGTGATTACTCAGACTCATCATGGAGTTACAATTGCTCCATATTACCAACATTATACTTCCTTTATATCCCAATAGTACTTCATCCCTTCATATTCTTGGGGTATCCCACATATCGAGACAAAACTCGTACTTATTTTGTCTGAAGTCCACTCCGTGGAATATCATTATCTTTTCTAGGGGTCAAGGGTCCTCATAGGGTACTACCACCCTTGAAATGCACAAATTCTTCCATAGACCATATTTCTCATATCCTCAAAAATGGTCAAAATCTTTCTTCATAGAGTAACAACTCATAAAATCCAAATCAGCACCAACGATGCTAACTTTATTGATTCTCAAATTACTACAATCTTCTGCATTTATCACTACATGCCTCAACTCAACACCTGAATACAAAAAGAAATGTTCTCACGACTACTACTATCTTTCTCACAGACTCAACTATTCAACACGCATATCCTCATTGGGACAATCTCTGGCAAATTGCCCCCACTTCATTACAATAGAAACATATTACTTCTGACAAGTCTCGAGGTTTCCTTGTGATTTCAAAGCCTCCTTAGGTCCTTGTCTTCCTTTTTGGGCAACCACTGAAGTAGTGCCCTGACTCCTTGCACCTGAAACAGGTGATATGACTCAGGTCCTTCCTGGAATCCAATGTATTTCTCTCCCTGGACTTTTCCATTCTAATCAGGGCTTCTATTTCCTATGGGTCATATTCTACTTCCTTTGTCGGGAATTCTACTAGGTCCCCATTCAAAAAAATTTGGGAGATGTGTCCTTCTTCTTCACATGAATAGCATGACTTTGTGCAGGGCTTAATTGGGTCTTCTTTGGGTGTGTCCTCCACCTCTTCCTTCATCACAGGTTCTTCCAAAATTTCCATGAGGGATCCTTTCATTGATTCTTTCTTCTAATGGATGGTTCTTTGAACCACGGGGCAAATGTGACACTGAGCAGGGTAGTGGGGGTCCCTTCACACAAGAAACAAGTAATCTGTCTTGTTGGGCATTCTTCAGTTGGGTGACTTTCTTCACAATGAGGGCATTCATCCTTGTTTTCTTTATGGTCGTGTCCTATTTCTCCACAAAGCTTGCATGCACAAGGTTTCTTCATATCATTTCCATAAGGCTTCAACTTCTAGGACACAAGACGAGACCTTTGCACAGTCAACTTAAATTCTTTCCAAGTGGTTACTCCTTGCCATCCATTGATGGTTTGGTACATCCTCCACCAAGTAGCAGCACCTCCTTCAAAGCACTGAAGAGCATGCTGGGTCATATCCTTTCCGGCTATAGTGTTATGTGATATTCCATGTTATCCATCGGTCCGTCTCTAATTGACTCATTGGTCCAGAAAATATGAATTCATCTCCATTCGTCCTCTATTGGTTCCAAGGGTTTTGGGGTGAGATAAGAGATATAAGGAGGGATACACACAATACAAACAATTTTTTTTGAAAAGACATAATTTTATTTTGTGGCTGTCGGAAAAAAACATCAAACAAATGACAGCTCACAATCATCGCATCTAACGTAGGTATATAACGGGGTTTGGTCTTCTAAAGGTCCATAAATCTTCAAAGTCACCAAACTCTTCAAGTCTTATTCATGTCTCCAATGGCTTCTTTCGACCGTGCTTGTCCTTCTCAAGTTCTTTTTTCCAGATCATCTCTGTTGACGTGAAGTCTCTCATGACGTCCTTTAATATTCCGGAGTTGCGTTCTAAACTTCTGGGTTTCAACATCCTTGGCATGAACCATGGTCCTACTGTCCATCAAATCCTGACAAACCTCTAGTATCTTGAAGTTTTGCTCCTCTAGTGTCGGGTGGTAGGTGCGACATATGCCAACGGGTGGCTTATCATTGTGGGAGCCAGTAAGACGTCGCCGGTGCCTGGAAATGGGATGAGGCAAAGACATGCACGCCGGCGAATCTTACCCAGCTTCGGGGCTCTCCGTGGAGATAACACCCCTACTGCTGCTCTGCGGGGTCTCCGCATGATCACTAGATGAACGAGTGGCTACAAGATGCTCCTTGAGCTGTTTGGCGAGAAGAAGAAGAAGGGCACGGCTAGCTCTCCTCTCCTCTCTATGTGGTGTCTAGAACTAGCTTGGATCAACCCTTTGCATGGGTGCCCCGGGGGGTTTATATAGGCCTACCCCCCGGGGGTACAATGGTAATCCGGCTGGGCGTGGGGCCCAGCCGTCTGTGTCTACGCTCGCCGGCCTCTGTGCCGGCTGCTGGGTCCCGCCGGCTGCCGGCTCCTTGGTCGACAGGCAGGCCCCACTGTCAAGGGCCTTGTCGGTGGCTAGTTACTGTTGCCTCAATCCTGGTAACGAGGGCTTCGCCGAGGTGGGCGTGGCTATAGTGCCGCCGCCCGACGGGCGATCGCTGTAGCCTCACCGCATCTTGTCTCCTTAATGGGGCGTCTCCTTCGAGGGAGGGGGCAGGCCGGCTGTGGGGAGCCGGCCCTGTCTTGGGCCGACTGGGGGAGGCCTGGCCGCCTTCGGGTGTCTCTCTGCCCGAAAGGGCCCACCGCCCGTGGGCCGCGCTGATGGCCCGTCGTGGGTGGCATCAGGGTCAGCATGGCAACAGTGCCGCGCCGGACGGGTCATGGCTACCCCGTACGGCGCACTGTGCCAGGCGTGCTCCGGGTTTCGGGGGTGGCAGGCTTTACTGTAGCCACGCCCCGTCACATCGCCGTTATGTGGATGCAGACTTCGAGGGTACGATCTTGACCGCTTTGTGGGAGCCGGCTTCTTGGAGTCGGCCTTCTCGCGGCCGGCTTCTTGGAGCCGGCCCTCCCACGGCTTTCTTCATGAGGGCTAAAGCCGAGCCGCCTTCCGATAGTCGGCCTGGGAGACAGCCGGCAAGGGGAAGGCAGCCCCACGTCTTGGACTCTTGAGGGCCGTATCGGCTCGTAATTTTTTCAGAAGGGCCATGGGGAGCCGGCTAGGCTACCCGTGGTCATTTACTCTGACAGTAGTCCCCAAGCTGATCGAGCTTCGAGGCTGAAAAAGGGACGAGAAGCTGGGTCAGCTTCCTATCCTGAGGAGCCGGCTTTGCTTATGCGCGCCGTCTTCGAAAAGCTCTGTATCTTGTAGGCGGGAACATGGGTTGGCCTGCGAGCTGACCGCAAGCCACCCCGCGGGCCACATGGCAAGGAAAACCTGCCAACGCATGCGCGCGATGGGACGCCGCTGCAGGCCCGGGCCCGCCACTTCTAGGCCTCAGCCCAAGCACGGATCTTCTGTGGCCCACAACGGACCGCTCGCCTTCCTGCGGCGGTTTCATCACGTCATCAGTGCGCAATAATCACGGGACGTGGGGGAGTGGGCGCAGTTGATCCCACGCCCCCCCACACCATGCCTCCTCGGTTCCGCCGCGCGGGTCTATAAGTAGGGGGAGGAGAGGGAGCGGCAGAGGCTCGCACACTCTCCCTCGCCCCACCCTTTCTCACCTTCCTTCTCCTTCCTTCCGCCGCCGCAACGACCCATTGCCGTGCCACTCCGCCGTTGGACCTCTCGGTTCCTTTGGTCCCGCCGTAGCGGGGTCGTGCGCGTCTCCGCCGTCGCATCGTCTTGTTCCTCGCCGCGTCGCTCCCATGGCGTTGTCGAGCTCGTGGGACGGCTCCAACATCCTGGAGGACCACGTTGTGTTCCTCCACCGGACGCGGCGTCTGCCGGGCGCGAACTACATGCAGGTTCGTCGTGCGCCGGCGAGGGAGATTTCGCCGGCACCGAAGGAGGGCGAGCGGGTAATCTTCCGCTCGCACTGCCTGCGCGGCTTCGGCCTCCCGGCGAGCGGATTCCTTCGCGCCTTTCTTGAGTTTTACCACCTCCAGCCGCATCACCTTACACCCAACACAGTGATGCTGCTGTCGGCTTTCGTCACCCTGTGAGGGGGCTTTCTTGGGGTTCTCCCCACTCTCGAGCTCTAGGGACAATTCTTCCAGTGCAAGCTCAGCACCGTTGTCACGGGCGTGCCCGCCCCCTGCGGAGCCTTCATCGCCATGAGGCGGACGGGCGAGAACAATCCGTTCCCGCCCATCCCGCTGATCCAGTCGGTGAAGCTCTGGCAAAAGTCTTATTTTTACGTGAAGAACGTCGCCCAGCAAGGCGACTTCATCAACCTGCCGGCTTACGTAGTCGGCCCGCCGGCTGGGAGGCAACCCTCGTGGAGCTACCGGGCCAGGTCGTTGTCTCAGGCCGGGAACGCAGCCGTCGCCCCGCTCCGGGTGATGATCCAGTCGGAGGGCCTGACCGGAGCCGACCTGGTGGCCGCCTTCGTGGAGCGCCGAATACTTCCGCTCCAAGGCCGGCCCCACATGATTTGTTAGATGAGCGGCTGCTTTAACCCGTGCCGGCTGAGCACCAGGGAGAAGCCTCATGTCGAGGTGTCTTACATGGTGAACTACATCTCCAACTGCAAGCTCGCCGATGATTGGCGATACGGCAAGGGGCCGTATTCTCACGCAAACCCCCCGCCTGTTGTAAGTTTTTCTTCTTTTCTTCCTTTCGTAGCCGGCCTCATGATGGCCGACTTTTGATCGATTGGTTTGCCCTCGGCAGAACCCTCTTCTTCCGCCGACGGCCGGGGCCGCAGGGGTAGAGCGCTAGCTCCTCCCCGACCGCACGGTGGACGACGTCGATGATCCGGACCTGGGAGCGGCCGCCATGGAAGATGCCGAATGCGACAAGGCAGGCGGCGTGAGGCTCGGGGCCGGCCTTGAGGACTGGGCGGACGATGACGAGGTCGAAGCCGTTTCGCACCGCCAGCCGGCGCCTGATCATCAAGGCGCGGGCCCGTCTGCCGCGCCGACTGCCCGTGGCGGTGCGCAGAAACGTCGGGCCGTGTCGACCTACTTCGGCAGCCGGCCAAAGAAGTCCAAAGGTTCCACGGCGGCGACCAAGCAGGAGGAGGCGGCCGTGAAGGCGGCCCGCTTCCACAAGGCGGTGAAACAGCCGCAGGCGATCTCGGCGTAAGTGTAAAGCGTCTTGTATTTTTTGTTGTCTTCTTCGATTGAGGCTCTTCTAAACTTTTCTTTGCTCGCCGGGCAGGGCACCGCTTTCCCTCGAGCGAGGTCCTGGCAGCTCCGTAGTCGGGCCGACTGGAGGGTCCTCAGGCTCCCGCCGCGTGGATCCCCGCGCCGACCTCATGGAGACCACGGAGCGGAACGCACGGGAGGCGCGGGAGGAGCGGGAGGCGGCGGAGCGAAGGACCGCCCAGGCGGCGAAGGAGCAGGCCGGCGCGGCGGCCAAGGCCCGGGCGGAGGCGGCGGCCGCAGAGAGGGAGGCAGAGGCCTCGCGCAACCAGCCTCCACAGCTCGTCGTTCCCCTCCGCGTCGTGGCCCCCGATATCCCCGTGCCCCGTCGGAGGAGGTCGACCGAGATCCACCGGTGATGGAGAGGAGGGAGGACCACGTGGTCTTCGTGGAGGAGGCGCCGCAGACGGCGCCGACTGGAGCGGGCCAAGGCGGCCGACCAGCCGCGGCGCCAGAGCAACCGGCCGGGGGCGAGCCGGAGGCAGGAGCCGGCCTCGAGGTGCAGCCGGCATTTCGCCGGCGCGTAGAGGGAGCTATCTCCGCGTCGGAGCCGCACAGAGCTGCGGGCGCCGGCCGGACGACGGAGGCCCTGGAGGCGGCCAGCACCAGCACGTCCGAGTGGACGCCCAGCGGGGGGACGGTCGAGCTGAACACGGCGGCCCAGGAGGTCCGGAACCGGCTTCAAGCCCAGGCCGCCTTGCTGCGGCGATATACCCAAGAGTTCCTCACGACGCGGGCCGTCATCCGGGTGAGCCTTCTGGCCTTGGTTGTTTTGCTTTTTTGATTTCTTCCGTGGGGGCACGTGAGCGCACCCACTGGGTGTGGTCCCCGAGTTCCGAGTCGGCTACTGAGCAGGCGGCTTGGAACTTACTAGGTCCTGACAACTATCTTATTCTTGCATCCTGTCTGATCTTCCAGGAATACCATAACCTCCGCGCTGCTGCCTTCAACTCCCAGGCTCAGGAGCTGGGCCAGAAGACCGAGGACCTGACCAACAGCCGGAGTGCGTGCTTAGTCTCGTTCATCTCCTGTGGGGGCGCGTCAGCGCACCCACTGGGCGTAGTCCCCGAGATTCGGGCCGACTGCTGAGCAGTCGGGTCGGATCTTCCCTGACGACTTCTTCCTTATTGATTTTTTCCTTTGTCTTCGTGCTTGCAGGAGCCAATGCTGACTTGAGGGAGCAGCTCAGCGGGGCCCAGGCCGCCCTTCGCGCTAAGGAAGCCGAGTGCAACGCCTTAGTCCTGGAGCGTGACCGCTTGACCAAGAAGTTGGCCGACCAGGAGGAGAACCACAAGGCGGCCTTGAAGAAGGTGCAGGACAGCGAGGACACCCTCAAAGCTGAGTTCGAGACCGAAGCGGCGGGCTGGGCTGAGGCAAAACAAGTGTTGAGCGAGGGCTACGGCCGGATTGAGGATCTGATCGATGATAAGCCGCCTTCCTCACTCCTTTCTTGCCCCTTGCCCCCTGATTTGTGTTCTGACTTGTGCTGCTTTTTGTTCTTTGTGCAGACTACTTCCCCGGCTACTCCGTCCTTGCCACCTAGACCATCGAGGCCCACCGCGAGGCACGCCGGCAGGCGGGGGCTGAAATCGCGTCGGACACAAGCCGGACGCTTGAGGAGCAACTCTTGGCGGTCCAAGCCCGGCTGCAGCCGGCTCACCGCATGCTCCGCCGCCTCCAGCGCGCTGGGGCGCAAGTGTTGGCCGCCCTCTGGCCAGGCGAGACGATTCCCCGCACCCCGAGTCGGACTGCCGACTGGCTGGAGGTTGCGGTTGGCCGCTTCGAGGCCTGGAAGGCATCGGCAGCCCGGCTTGGAGCTGGGCGGGCGCTGGAGTTCGTCCGAGCCTGGTATCCCGGGCTGAACCTGGACCAGCTGCGCACCTGGCGGCTGGAAGCCGACGAGGACATGGAGGAGGTGCGACCGGCTATCGCTCAGCATGCCTCGACGATCGCCGAGTGCACTGACATCAGCACCTTTGCTCCTGAGATAAATGACGACGACGTTGCCCAGCCGAAGGAATGGTTCGGGCTGAACCCGGCAGAGGGCGAGGACTCGGCAGAGGAGATTGCTTCCAGCGATGAAGGCGAAGACGACGAAGGAGAGGAAGGCAAAGACGTCGAGCCGGCCGGTGAAGCGGCCAGCCAGCCTCAGCCTGATCGTGCCTCCAGCAACGAGGCGCGTGCTAGCACGCCCTCTGCGGGAGGTGGTGATCATGCCGAGGTTCGCCAGCCGGCCACTCCTCCAGCCGGCACTGCCGTCTCTATCGGCCTGCCCGACTCGCCAGTCGCTCCCTTGGCTTAATCTGCCGTCCTTGCTTTTCCTGCTTGTTACCCTTTGAACAATGTTGAATGCTGGCCTTTCGAAGGTCTTTCGTGTAAATATGATCGTGTGTGTGTTTGGCTTCCATTCGCGTATGCTTTTTATCCTTAGGCTGCTTCCTTTGCCGCCTTCCCCTTTTGGGAAGGCAAGTACTCGAGCTTTCTTAGATTGAAGCGAGGTGAATGGAAGCCGGCCGGCCGGCTACTCTGGTAGTCGGTCGGTGGTGGGAGAAAAAACGGCTTTTGTTATATTAGTCCGTTAGTCCCTAGCCGTTTTTTGTGTGGGCGTCCTTTCCTGCCTTTAACTCTTGCCAGCCGGACAGCCGGTTCTTCGAACTGTGACTTTTGGCAAGAGAAGGCTTGGGTGCCGGCACACTACTTGTCTGACCGCGGGTAGGATTTTTAATATAACTCAAGGCGGCCAGTCCCCGGGCCGACTAGTCGAACCCGGTGCCGTACGAAAAAAGTAAATGTAATGACATGATCATAAGCATGATACTCTTCATTCATAGATAAAAGATGGCAGTCCCCGAGCTCTCCTCGGGGGGCCTATTGTCTCGTACTTAGTACAAAATTTAGCGTGATACATACTGCATTTCAACTGTAAAATCTTCGGAGGAGGTTGGCGTTCCATGGTCGTTCCGACTCCTTGCCGGAATCATCTCTCTTGCATGCCTTCGGCTTCTGCGCGTCGATCAGGTAGTAGGAGTCGTTGCCTAAAGCTCTGCTGATGACGAAGGGGCCTTCCCAAGGGGCCGAGAGCTTGTGCTGGCCGGCTGTTCGCTGGATCAGCCAGAGCACGAGGTCGCCCTCTTGGAAAGATCTTGGTCTGACCTTCCGGCTGTGGTAGCGACGCAAGCCCTGCTGGTAGATGGCGGACCGACTGAGGGCTAACAGCCGGCCTTCTTCCAGCAGGTCGACGCCGTCTTCTCGTGCTTCCCTGGCCTCTTCCTTCGTGTACATGGTTACCCGAGGTGAGTCGAACTCGATGTCAGTTGGGATGACCGCCTCGGCACCATACACGAGGAAGAAAGGAGTGAAGCCAGTTGACTTGTTTGGGGTAGTGCACAGACTCCAGAGGACGGCCGGCAGCTCATCGAGCCAACAGCCGGCTGAACGTTCCAGTGGTACGACCAGTCGGGGCTTGATGCCGGAAAGGATGAGGCCGTTGGCTCGCTCGACTTGGCCGTTTGACTGCGGGTGGGCAACGGACGCTAAGTCCAACCGGATGCCCTGCGTCACGCAGAAACGTGCCAATGCTCCCTTGGCGAAATTCGTGCCATTGTCGGTGATGATGCTGTGTGGCACGCCGTACCGAGTTGTTATATCTGCGATGAATGTCACGGCAGTCGGCCCATTCAGCTTCTTGATCGTCTTTGCCTCAATCCATTTGGTGAATTTGTCCACGACGACAAGCAGATGTGTCATGCCGCCGCGCGCCGTCTTGAATGGGCCCACCATGTCCACTCCCCAAACGGCGAAGGGCCAAGTGAGGGGAATGGTCTTGAGTGCTGAAGCCGGCATGTGTTGCTTGGAGCTGAAGAGTTGGCACCCTTTGCAATGTTTAACTAACTCCTTGGCGTCATCCAAAGCAGTCGGCCAAAAGAAACCATGGCGGAAAGCTTTGGCGACGAGTGATCTTGAGGCCGCATGGTGGCCGCATTCTCCTTGGTGGATGTCTCTGAGGATTGCAATGCCCTTCTCTTGCTCGACGCATCGCTGGAGGACTCCAGTGACACTGCGCCTGACGAGCTCTCTGTTGACGATTGTGTATGCTCCGGCTCGGCGTTGGACTTGTCTTGCCTCTGTTTCATCAGCCGACAGATCTTGGTTTATGAGGAAGTTGAGGATGGAGTGGGCCCATGATGGAGCTGCGACTTCTTCTATTGCCAACACGGCTACTGCGACCAGGGCGGGCGGGCTGGGTGGTGAAATGCTGGAGTTGGCCGCCAGCTGTTGTGTTGGTGCGGTCCCCGGGCCGACTACCGCAGCCCCCGAGCCGGGTGTGGCAGTCCCTGGGTCGGGCGTAACTACGGAAGTCCCCGAGCCGCCTGTTGATGTCCCCAGGCCGACTATCGAAGTCCCCGGGTCACCTGCTTGGTTCTTCGAGCCGGTTGCTGCTGCGTCGGGGTCAGGCGGCATGAAGATGGAATCGAACTCTGGAGACGGCTTGATAGACGGCTTGAGGAGGCGTCGCAGAGAGACACCGGTTGGTATTGCCTGCCGAGTGGAGCCTATTCGAGCCAGGGTATCCGCTGGCTCGTTGTCAACTCGCGGTACGTGGAGGAACTCGCATCCTTCAAAGTACCCGATGATCTGCTGAACGAGGAAGCGGTAGCTTGCCATATTTGCGTCCTTGGCATCCCAGTCGCCGGATGATTGCTGGACTACCAAGTCCGAGTCGCCGTAACATAGGATCCGGCGAATGCCGAGTTCTTTGGCAAGCCGGAGCCCGTGTATGAGCGCCTCGTACTCGGCCACATTGTTGGAGGCGGCAAAGTGAATTTGCAGCGTGTATCTGAGCTTGTCGCCTTTGGGAGAGGTGAGGATGACGCCGGCTCCCAAGCCGGTGCGCATCTTGGACCCGTCGAAGTGCATGCGCCAATGAGTGGAGTCGGGAGCTGGCGGCAGGTACTGGGTCTCGGCCCAGTCAACGAGGAAGTCGGCCAATGCTTGGGACTTGATGGCGGTGCGAGGCTGGTAGAAGATCGTGTAGGGGGCCAGCTCGATGGCCCATTTCGCCACCCAGCCGGATGCATCCCGGCTGCCTATGATCTCGGCAAGCGGGCAGTGCATACGACCGTGATGGGGTGCTCTTGGAAGTAGGGCTTCAGCTTCTTGACGGCGAAGTACACGCCATAGCACATCTTCTGGTAGTGCGGGTAGTTCTGCTTCGAGGTAGAAAACACCTCACTCAAATAGTACACCGGCCTCTGGACCGGCTGGGCTCGGCCCTCCTCTGGGCGTTGGACTACGATGACGGTGCTGACCACCCGGCTGGCTGCAGCAATGTAGAGGAGCATGGGCTCTTTCTCAGTCGGCGCCGCCAGGACGGGCGGCGTGGCCAGCATCTTCTTCAGCTCATGAAAAGCTTGGTCGGCTTGGTCATTCCACTCGAAGTGATTGGTCTTCTTCATGAGGCGGTAGAGGGGGAGAGCTTTCTCTCCGAGCCGGCTGATGAAGCGGTTCAGGGAGGCCAAGCACCCGGTGAACTTCTGGACGTCTCGAAGTTTGGTGGGAATCGCCATTCTCTCAATGGCCTTGATCTTTACTGGGTTGCATTTGATGCCGCGTTCGGAGACCAGGAAGCCTAGGAGCTGGCCGGCTGGCACTCCAAACACGCATTTCTTGGGGTTGAGCTTGATATGGAACCGGCGCAGGTTCTCAAATGTTTCCTTGAGGTCTTCCAGCAAGGTGCCACGCTTCTCCGTCTTCACCACAATGTCATCTACGTAGACGTGGGCATTTCTGCCGAGCTGCTTGAGGAGGCACTTCTGCATGCAACGCTGAAAAGTGGCACCGGCATTTCTTAAGCCGAATGTCATAGTCAGGTAGCAGAAAGCTCCGAATGGCGTGATGAAGGCGGTCTTCAGGCGGTCTGCCGGATCTAACTTTATCTGGTGGTATCCTGAGTAAGCATCCAAGAAACTCAACAGCTCGCATCCGGCCGTGGATTCTATCACTTGATCAATCCTTGGCAGGGCAAAGGGATCTTTGGGGAAGGCCTTGTTGAGGCTCGTGTAGTCTATGCACATGCGCCACTTGTTGTTCTTCTTTAGCACAAGGACCGGGTTGGTGAGCCATTCTGGAAAGAAAACTTCCATAATGAAGCCGGCCGCCAGAAGTCGGGCTATCTCGTCTCCTACAATCCTTCTTTTCTCCTCCGACATTCGGCGGAGGGGTTGTTTGACTGGTTTTGCGTCTTCTCGGACATGTAGCTTG
The DNA here is from genome assembly GCF_003073215.2 of Triticum urartu. NCBI lineage: Eukaryota > Viridiplantae > Streptophyta > Magnoliopsida > Poales > Poaceae > Triticum > Triticum urartu. The sequence continues at coordinate 22,076,209 of NC_053025.1, forward strand.
TGCTCGGCGAATTCCTTCGGAACACCCGGCATGTCCTTAGGGGACCATGCAAAGATGTCCCGATTCTCACGGAGGAAATCGGCGAGCTCGCCTTCCTATTTGTTGTTTAGGTTTGCCCTGATGACGGCAAACCTTTCTGGGTGCTCGGGGTCAAGAGGTATCTTCTTCATCTCCTTGGCCGGCTGGAAAGATCCTTGGGCATCACGCTCCTTGGGATCGGGGGACAGGGCCGTCTGTTTGCCGACCATGGCCACGACTCGGTCCAACATCTTCTTTTCTTCGGCAATCACAAGGGACTCGGCCAGCCGGCTACTGGCTGCTGCGCACTCGGAAGATTTCTTGTAATCGCCGGCTATGGTGATGATGCCCTTAGCGCTCGGCATCTTCATCTTGAGATAAGCATAGTGGGGAACAGCCATGAACCTGGCCAAGGCAGGTCGGCCAAGCAATGCATGGTAGGGGCTCTCCAGGTCCACCACTTCAAACCAGATCGCTTCCCGACGGAAATGATTCTTGTCCCCAAAGAGTACATCAATCTTGATCTTGCCAACGGGGGCGCAGGACAGGCCAGGTACAATGCCATGGAACACAGTCCAAGTAGGCATGAGTTGCTTCGTCTTGACGTTCCGCTTCTCCAGGGTGTCACGGTACAGGATGTTGATGCTGCTCCCGCCGTCTATTAGCACGCGGGAGAAACGGGCGGCGCGTCTGTCCGTTGCAAGGGTGGCATCCAAAACCAACGCATAAGAGTCGGGAGATGGCATCACCTCTGGGTGGTCGGCCCGGCTCCAGCTGATAGGCTTTTCTGACCAGTGCATGTGCTCGGCGGGGTTGGTAGCGACCGCGTTGACTTCCTGGTGCTCTCGGCGTCTGCTGCACCGGTCTTCGGGCTGGCTTATAAAGACGACATAGGCGGCATGCTCGTCGGGGAACTCATCGTGCACAGCTCCAACTGCTGGCCGAGCGGCCGGCGGCTGCGGAGCCGGAGGCGGAGGACCAGCAGGCGGAGGCGGCGCGAGCCCTTCGCCTTTGGAGATTCGAGTGAGCCAGTGGCACTTCCGGGTTGTGTGGTTGGACGGCTTCGCGCCGCTGTGGAACTTGCATGGGGCGTCGAGAGTTTGCTCGTAGGAGAAGGGCGGCTGCCAAGCCGGCTTGCCGCTCCTCTGCTTCTTGGGTGCAGGCCGCCCTTCGGGCTGCTCGTCTTCGACTGTGACCACCTGTCGACTGGTGGAGGGCGGCACGGGGCCCTTGCGCTTGTGGTCATTCTGGTGCGGGCGTCGGCCGGAGTCGCCAGCCAGCGTCTTGGGCACCGGGTTGAGTATCTTCCTGGACGCGTCTACCCGGAGCTCAGTCTTCATTGAGGAGTCGGCGGTGGCGTACTTGTCCGCTATGACCAGAAGCTCATCGAGGGTAGTCGGCTCGTCGCAGAGGAGTTTGTGCTTGAGGAGGGTGCCTTCTCAGCACCCGGCAGTGAAGTATTCTATGGCTTGCACCTCGTACACCCCTTCACAAGAGTTGCGGAGCTCGGCCCAACGCGTGAGGTAGTCGCGAGTGGACTCGACGGGGCCTTGTACGCACAAGGAGAGTTGTCTGGGCTTGGGAGCCCGCTTGTAGGTGCTGGTGAAGTTGCGGACGAAGGCTTCTGTGAAGTCTAGCCAGCTGTTGATGCTGTATGGCGTGAGGCTATTGAGCCAGGTCCGCGCCGTGCCTTGCAGCATGAGGGGCACGTACTTCACGGCAACACACCTGTTGTCGTTTGCTATGCTAACCGCTGTGGAGTAGTCGATCAACCAATCTTCCGGCTTCACGGAGCCGTTGTACTTAGGCGTGTCTCTTGGGAGCGAGAACCCTTTGGGGAAAGGCTCGTCGCGGATGCGGGGGCCGAAGCAAGGCGGGCCGACATCATCTTCTTCCTCTAGCGCCAGGGATCGCGCTAGGCGGTCGATCCGATGGCGGGCGTCGTTCTCGCCTACTCCTTCGCGGCGACCTAGTCGGCCGCTGAGAGTCGGATGCGTGACAGGCGGTGGGGTGGGATATCTCTCCCCACGGGGCCGAGGCGGAGGCGGGTCGCCCCGCCGCTCCACGGCCCGGGGATGGCCTTTTGCGTCTCGCTCGATGGAGATCCGGGTTCGGCTTCGGCTGGCAGCCGGCTCTTTCTCGTGCCGCGCGCAGATTTTACCCGTAGTCGGCGTCCGGGACGTCGCGCCGTGATCTCGGCGCGGGGGAGGGCTTTCCGCGCGGGCATCGGCTTCGTGCCGCTGCGCGGCTGCAACGATTAGCTGCTGGATGCGTCTGGTCATGTGGGGGAGTTCTTCGGCCCCCAGTCTGTCTAGCTCGTCTACGGCCGCCTGGGCGGCACGCAGGTTCTCGAGTGGAGTGGCGTAGACTGGGCGGTCGACTCCTAGCGTGTCGGCGAGGGCAGCACCGCGCTGTCTGACAATGCCGGCCCGGCTTGGCCCGCCTGGGGGCGGCGTGCCAAAGGCGGCGCGGTTGGCTTCGCGCCGGTGGGCCTCAGTGAGGCGTCTCATGGAAGCCAACTTCCGGCCCTCCGTGAGGAGGGCGAGGCGGCGAGCCTCCAGTGCTTCGGCGTCGGCATCGGCCGGGAGGGGGATGGACAAGTCGTGGACCGCCGCATGCGGGGCGTCGTGGGCGCTCTCGCCAGAAGCGCCGCCGTGGCCGATGACCATCACCTCGGTGGTGACAGCGTCGCAGCCATCGGCCCGGGGAAGCGGGTCGTTGTAGATCGCGACGTCGGTGGGGAAAGCGTCGAGCGAGGCCGTGTCGGAGTCGACAGGCATCGGATCGGTGGAGCCAACAGACTCCAAGTCTACAGCAGGCTCGCCGGAGACGTGGAGCTGGCCGAGGAGGTTGAGGAGGTGGTCGGTGCCCGCGTTGGAGGCGAGCTCGTCAGAGATGAGGGTCTTGTCAAGGAGATCGGCGAGGCCGCTCACTGCGCAGACGTTGGTGACGCCTTGCAGCGCGTCGTGGCAAGCGCCATCGGGCGTGCCGGGCTGGCTACGCTCGCTGGGGAGGAAGAGGGTTCCCATCCAGAACAGGTCTCCAGACGATGGTGCACCTGGCCCCACGGTGGGCGCCAAATGTCGGGTGGTAGGTGCAACATATGCCAACGGGTGGCTTATCATTGTGGGAGCCAGTAAGACGTCGCCGGTGCCTGGAAACGGGATGAGGCGAAGACATGCACGCCGGCGAATCTTACCCAGCTTCGGGGCTCTCCGTGGAGATAACACCCCTACTGCTGCTCTGCGGGGTCTCCTCATGATCACTAGATGAACGAGTGGCTACAAGATGCTCCTTGAGCTGTTTGGCGAGAAGAAGAAGAAAGGCACGGCTAGCTCTCCTATCCTCTCTATGTGGTGTCTAGAACTAGCTTGGCACAACCCTTTGCATGGGTGCCCCGGGGGGTTTATATAGGCCTACCCCCCGGGGGTACAATGGTAATCCGGCTGGGCGTGGGCCCGCCAGCTAGTGGGTCCCGCCGGCTGCCGGCTCCTTGGTCGACAGGCAGGCCCCACTGTCAAGGGCCTTGTCGGTGGCTGGTTACTGTTGCCTCAATCCTGGTGACGAGGGCTTCGCCGAGGTGGGCGTGGCTACAGTGCCGCCGCCCGGCGGGCGATCGCTGTAGCCTCACCGCGTCTTGTCTCCTTAATGGGGCGTCTCCTTCGAGGGAGGGGGCAGGCCGGCTGTGGGGAGCCGGCCCTGTCTTGGGCCGACTAGGGGAGGCCTGGCCGTCTTCGGGTGTCTCTCTGCTCGAAAGGGCCCACCGCCCGTGGGCCGCGCTGACGGTCCGTCGTGGGTGGCATCAGGGTCAGCATGGCAACAGTGCCGCGCCGGACGGGTCATGGCTACCCCATACGGCACACTGTTCCAGGTGTGCTCCAGGATTCGAGGGTGGCAGGCTTTACTGTAGCCACGCCCCGTCACATCGCCGTTATGTGGATGCAGACTTCGAGGGTACGATCTTGACCGCTTTGTGGGAGCCGGCTTCTTGGAGTCGTCCTTCTCGCGGCCGGCTTCTTGGAGCCGGCCCTCCCACGGCTTTCTTCATGAGGGCTAAAGTCGGGCCGCCTTCCGATAGTCGGCCTGGGAGACAGCCGGCAAGGGGAAGGCAGCCCCACGTCTTGGACTCTTGAGGGCCGTATCGGCTCGTAATTTTTTCAGAAGGGCCAGGGGGAGCCGGCTAGGCTACCCGTGGTCATTTACTCCGACATCCAGCTTGGATACTTTCAACTTCTGGGTCCTGAGTTCTTCACGAAATACTTCCTTGTCAAATATGGCTTCCTAAAGGTCCATCTTAAAATTCTTGATGTAATACTCCCGATCCTGGTGATACACCAGCTAAGGTTAAAACTGCATCCTTTACTGATAGATGCTCCATCAGCCTTCTACCATCCAATCCTTCCGAAGAAATGCATGCTTAACTCAGCATGGTGACAATAGTCTAAGCGGGTGATAACATCATGGATAGCCGTGTTTATGCCCATGTCATTGCCATGAGCTATCATTCCATAGTTGATATCTCCCGCCTTAGGGTTTTCTTGACAAAAACTTCGAGTTTTAATGCTCCATGTTCCGGTCTTTCTCCGACACACCTTGATCTCAGGTATTGGCAGCTTCAATAGTCTCACAAGTTCCATAAGGGTAGTCTTCCTAGGTCATACAAATCTGGAAATTCCTCATAACCTTCAAATTCTCCTAGTCTTCGGAGTCTTCAACCGTTGTAGTTTCCATTATTCTAATGCCCGGTAAAATCCTCTTCATTCCAAAGTGGTCTTAGTTGTTCGATATTTTGTCCTTCTTGGAGTGGTCTCGTCAGTCAAATCTTCGTATAATCCAAAAGGGGAAAGGGGTATAGTCTAACTAAAAGGGAATATTTGATAAACCTCAGAAAAGAAGAGAGGTAAAAGATCTTTTTGAAAATAAAGTTTTAGAAAAAAGATATTTCCTATGGGCTTGCCATTTTCTAGGGGCCACGTCCTACAGTCAACATGTGCTCTGATACCATCTTGTAGCGACCCGATCTCAGACGGTCAAGTCTTTATGCTTAAGTGTCATCCCTGGGTCGGTATGCTGACACACACAATACTCGAGGATTTATAACAGAGGTAAATCACATGTATAAAGTAACGTAAATACTATTACCTCAATCCATAAAGCGGAAGTAACAATAAGGTTGTGGATTCCCATCAACACCAATGGCAAAGTTGAGTGTAGAAATCGTAACCCTAATGTATCACTTACTCGTCGTAAGATTCCTGCAACATGAGACATTGTAGCCATGTAGGTCAGTATATTGAATGTACTAGCAATTTCACACTGTAGAGCAATGTTGAAATAATGGCTAACACTACATGCATATTTGGCTGGTGGAGGCTCTAAGTTTAATTTTGCATAAAGCTAATTTTTCCCTACAACAAAGGAATATATATTTTTAACTACAAAGTTGGTTGAAATTATTGAGAAGGTTCCTCCAGCTCAATCCCAAAATAATAATTATAACCCAACAAATTAATTAAGTAAAGTGATGAGATCAACATAATAATTCAAGTACAAGATACTCAAGATGTCCATAACTGGGGACACGGCTAATCATGATTAGTTTGTACACTCTGTAGAGGTTTGCAAACTTTTCCCCACAAGACTCAATCTCCCCCATTGTGTTGCTCGCACTGCATGGTGTTTGAGAAATGGATGACCGAGACACAGTCTTTCTGAAGAGGTCCCCTTAACCGATAGATAGGCTGGGACACCTACAGTCCCTTCATCTGCTAGCCCATCATGGAAAGGTTTCCCACAACTTACTCAACTATGCCAGAGCCCATAATGGCTTGTGGCTGCACACAGAAGCTTCTAGCATGAATAATCTTATGATCCCTTTGAGCCTGGGTGGCATTCCATAGGGTGATCACACGGGTACTCCGGGATCCCCTTGGGCAAGCACTGGGTTCTCCAGGTGCCCGAGCAAACCACTGGGTGCTCCAGGGTGCCCCAACCAATCCACCCAGATGTGTATTAGAGTAGCCACCTTAAGTTAAACCTTAGTTAACAATAATCTCTCACATCTTTCATGAATTCTCTCAAACCAAACCATGTCTACGAGCATAGGATAGCAGTATAAGCATAACGTAGTAACACTCATGGTTTGAAATAAAAGGCAATAGGTTCCTACCTCATCAACTACTTCCCAAATACCCACATATTATCAATCCTGCTTATGCAATGTTTGAGGGTTGAAACTAATGCATAAAAACTGGGTAATAATGGGGCATGATCAAAGTGTGAACTTGCCTTGTACTGTTGATGAAGATGATTCGCACTTATAACTCCTGATAGTTCTACTCATCACACTACGGTCAATCTATCGTAAGCAAGCAATTTCATACATAAGCACTCATACAAAAGAATCGAAGAAAAGATCTCGGAAAACTTCGAAAACATGCAAATAACTCTTGCAACAGAAAACAATTTCTAATAGTACCAAAATTGGGCGAATTTGGTCTCATCGTAAAGTTTAGGTCAAGAGCTTCAATTAGGAAAAAGAATCAATTAAATCAGAGTTACGAAACTCAAGTTATGATCAAAATAAGTTTGAATATGAATTTGAACAAATTTCGAAATTTGAAAATTTCAAAAAGTTGATGTGACAGGTTCACTGGATAGGTGAAAACAAGACGAAACTATAGGCGCTGGTTCATCTAATTTGGATGAATGGGTAAAAAGGTATCGCTATTGGAAAAATCAGGGCCAAACTGTTTTACGAAAGAAAAATAGTTACGGCTAAAAGAATTCTAGGTCTAATGTATAAATACAGAGGCTAATTGATAATCTAATTGTTCTGTCGTACTAGTATAGAAATAATAAACTACGTAAGTATAAAAAGAAAAATGAAGAAAGATACCTTTATAAGGTAGAGAAAAGACGACTTCGGAGAGAGGAGACAATTTCCAGAAGTCCCGCCGGAGAGGAGAAAAATATTTTTCTTTAATGAATATAGTCAAACCAAAATATTGATTTAACCCGAATCGGATGATTTTTGGAGGCTCTATGGATCTATATTTATAGGTCGAAAAGAGGTTTAGAGGTCACAGACTAGGCAATGTGGGATTAAACATAGACGTATAAAAATAGAAAAGAGAAAAACGCACGGGCTAAAGTGTTCGGCCGGCCGACGCATGCGCGCTGCAGTTTTTTTTTTGAACTTTTTTAAGAAAAAACGCACAGAAAGGAGTAGGAGAGGAGGAAGGAAAGAGAGGGGGCGCCGCCCCCTCCCTAGTCCAATTCAGACTTGCCATGGGGGGGCGCGTGGCCACCCCTTGAGGCCCTTCTCTCCTTTCCCGTATGTCCCATTAAGGCCCACTACTTCCCCCGACGAATTCCCGTAACTCTCCGGTACTCTGAAAAATACCCGAATCACTCGGAACATTTCCAATGTCCGAATATAACCTTCCAATATATCGATCTTTATGTCTCGACCATTTTGAGACTCCTCGTCATGTCCGTGATCTAATCCGGGACTCCGAACAACCTTCAGTACATCAAATCACATAACTCATAATACAAATCGTCATCGAACGTTAAGCGTGCGGACCCTATGGGTTCGAGAACCATGTAGACATGACCGAGACACATCTCCGGTCAATAACCAATAGTGGAACCTGGATGCTCATATTGGCTCCTACATATTCTACGAAGATCTTTATCGGTCAAACCGCATAACAATATACGTTGTTCCCTTTGTCATTAGTATGTTACTTTCCCGAGATACGATCGTCGGTATCATCATAACTAGTTCAATCTTGTTACCGGCAAGTCTCTTTACTCGTTCCATAATGCAACATCCCACAACTAACTCATTAGTCACATTGCTTGCAAGGCTTATAATGATGTGCATTACCGAGAGGGCCCAGAGATACCTCTCCGATACACGGAGTGACAAATCCTAAACTCGATCTATGCCAACTCAACAAACACCATTGGAGACACCTGTAGATCATCTTTATAGTCACCCAGTTACGTTGTGATGTTTGATAGCACACTAAGTGCCTCCGGTATTCGGGAGTTGCATAATCTTATAGTCATAGTAACATGTATAAGTTATGGAGAAAGCAATAGCAACAAACTAAACGATCATCGTGCTAAGCTAACGGATGGGTCAAGTCAATCACATCATTCTCTAATGACGTGATCTCGTTAATCAAATGACAACGCATGTCTATGATTAGGAATTTAACCATCTTTGATTAACGAGCTAGTCAAGTAGAGGCATACTAGTGACACTCAGTTTGTCTGTGTATTCACACATGTACTAAGTTTCCGGTTAATACAATTCTAGCATGAATAATAAACATTTATCGTGATAAAAGGAAATATAAATAACAACTTTATTATTGCCTCTACGGCATATTTCCTTCAGCTCACCATGGCGGAAGAAGGGTGACATCCATAGGTAGGTCGCTGCCTTTGTCATGAGTCACGGCCGAGAAGGTCTGGCAGGACTGAATGGAGCGGATCCAGATGCTGGCTATGAGGAACATCTCCGCCTACACGCTTCCCTAGGGCCACAACCGCCACCTACCACTCTGAGATGTTGTAGTCGTCGCCGCCGACACTCGCTGCTTCATGATGCCGCCAGGGCTGCCACCACCACGAGGAATGTCTAAGAAGTTAGTCTTCATTTTAGTATTGCTCGCCAGATTATTTTTAGTTCAACAAATGTCATACTCAATTTTCATATTCTATGGAAAACCATTTAATTCCAAGAAACACAAAAGAGGTCTAATCGACAACAATTCCATTATCATCATACATCAAGTTTCATATTTGTTGGTCGCCGCCTTCACGGAGGCTCCTGCGACACATCAACAATAGAAGGACCGAGTGTGGATGAGCCGCATTGAGCGGGTGTTGTAGGTCAGACGACTTTAAATCTTTGGTGGAGAGCACGATGCCACAACTCCTCCACATCCTCCTTACCACCTGGCCCTTGAGACGCGGTAGAGCGGGCACATGTCGTTGTTGGGGGTCGGGGTCGCTCACCATGGAGTAAGATGGGTGGCATCCATAGTTAGGTGTGCATGGTGCATGCAGCTAGATATAGAGACCCTAGTCAAGGGGAGAGGAGGAGTTGAGCGGCGAAGGCGCAACCTCATTATGTAGGAAGATCCTTACACGAAGGGGAATCGACCACTAAGGATAGATAGATAGATAGATAGATAGATAGATAGAGAGAGAGAGAGAGAGGGAAGGCTCGTGCGGTGTAGGCTGAATCAGGGAAAAAGATTCACTAAACCAGTGGGGAGGGGAACAATAAAAAAATTGGTAGGGTATCCCTTCGATCGGTGGGTGTCGTGGGTACCAATGAGGGCTACTACGGATTGTCATTTAATAATAAATTGTCCTATAATAATAAAAGAGAGAGTGATTATAGACATATGGTTGATTCCTTTCATAAATGTTGCCTTGTGTTACCAAGCATTGATTCCTCTCCATAGATTTGGTTTGTAAAGATTGATTAGAGATCACCATGATTGATTCCTTTACATAACAACATTACTAAATATATTGAAAATCAATCTACATGATTTGTGCAGATTTGGCAGATAAAAACCGGATTAATTAGATTAGTGGCTTAAAACGGTTTAAATTAATTGGTGGGATGGAAAAAAAGTCGGTGGGGAAGGTTTAACCGGAATAAAGGCAATGCTACCAAACTCACCATGGCGTATAGGTTTGTGTCGATTCTGATAGTATGTCGAACACAAGATAATAGGTTAGTCATAGAAAAAAAATCAATAGGTAAAAACGAAGCCAGAAAATGAAACATAGAAAAAAGGGGGAAAACGCACGCATGCATCAAATGGGTTGGCTTAATTTGATTATTGTTAATGTTTTGGTAAGATTTGCTTTGTGTTTGGGTATGAGTAGTGGAAGGGAAGGATTGTTTGGTTTCAGTTGAGATTTTGTTTTGATTTGATTGAGTTAATGCACGACGTTGTTTTGGAAAGTGCCAATTTGATTGGATTTTGTTTTGGTACATTATCAATTCTGACAATATGCCGAGCACAAAATAATAGGTTGGTCATAAAAAATGAAACGGAAAAAAGGAAACCAAAAAACAAAACGTACAAAAAATAAAAAAAATGTGTGGATGCGTCAGGCCAGCCAAGTTTGATTATAGTTGATGTTTTTGGTAAGAATTGATTTGATTTGGGTAGTAGGAAAGTATTGATTTAGTTGAGATTTTGTTACGATTTGATTTGAATGATTTATAATGCATGGCATAGTTTTGGGAAGGTGCCATTTGATTAAGTTAATGCACGCGCCAAATGGGCTGGCCCAACTTGGCCGCGCTTCAACTGGGGGTGTTTGGTTTTCTGGTTTGCATGTGGCTCGCACCCGCCATGCAAAACTTGAATGGTTTGGTAGGCTGCATGGGCTGGTGAGCCTGGTCCGTGGATGCAAATGAAGGCCTCCCAGCCAGGCTGAGGGAAACGCAAGTTTCTCGCGTTTCTCGCATGCAGGCTCTGGCTCGTTCGTTTTTCTTCTGCTTCGTATCTTTCATCTCTTCGTCGCTAGACCAAACGTCGCCGCGGCTGCCGTCAAACCCCGTTGTCCGCGGTCAACCTCCACCAAGCGCCGCCGTCGTCCTCGACCAAGTGTTGGTCGTCGCCGTCGTCGTTCACGACCAAGGGTAGCCGCCGCCGCCGTCCTCGACCAAGCACCACCGCCGTCGTCCTCGACCAAGCGCCGCCGCCGTCGTCGTCCTCGACCAAGCATCGCCGCCGCCACCGTCCTGGACCAAGTGCCGTCGCCGCCGCCGTCGTCCTCGACCAAGTGTCGTCGCCGTCGTCCTCGACCAAGGGTTGCAGCCGCCGCCGTCCTCGACCAAGCATCGTTGTTGCCGTCGTCGTCCCACCGTCTGGAGCTGCTGAGCTCCAGATCTCGTTACCCCGGGCTGCTGCGTCACCGCGTTCCTCACTGAAGGAAACGATCAGTGCCTTTGCACGGTGACTCGCGGCAACATCGGTCGAGTCTGCGCAACTTGGTCGATCCATCTCCTCTGTTTCAGTTCAAGTATGGGAGATAGCTAATGGAGCAATGCAGTTTTGGTCATGACGGGATTAGGTACTAGCCATATATCGCTCAAGTAGCTAGCAAACAATGATATGGCAAGACCAGCAAAATTCAGAAAAACCTGCTCGTGGTGCAGCAATATCATGCAAGTTCACCAAACAGCCATCTCTGGTCATACTTGCATCAGCCCAACCAGGCCAAGCTCACCCAGGACGCCCCATGCAATGCAGCCTGTAGCTACACAAGGAACCAAACACACCCTAAATGTCCCTGTATAATGCACGTGGGCATAATATAGGGTTTGCCGACGGTTGATGGGAATGAGGGGAGACTACCAACCCTTCCTTAAAAGTAGAGATAAAAAGGTAGAGTGCCTCATCATTTTATTACGGAAAACATTTTTTTTAGCAACAACATTTTTTTTGTTTTAATCTATGTTGTCGGGCCGGGCCTGACTACACCCGGGCTTTTCATCTTGGGGTCGGCTCTGCGGAGCCCAGCCCGGCCCGGCCCTGATTCTCCCTAGTCACTCACGAGCAACCCAGTGTCGGGCCCACGCGTCGGTGCACATACCCGTGGCCACCCACCCCCCACCGGTCACCACACAGACGCGCACCCAAGCGATCGACCTTTACCCCGTCCCGTCCCGTCTAGTACTACTCTACTCGTCTAGGTCTAGCCGTCTCCATCCTCGGAGCCGCACCCCCAACCCAATCAATCCAGCCAACCCCCCGTCCGGCCGCGGCGCGACCCAATCCACCCACCACAGATCGACCCCCCACCACGTCTCGCCTCCCAGAGAGAGAGAGAGAGAGGGAGAGGTCGGGGGCGGGGCTCGCTCGGCTCGATCCATGGCCTCGGACCAAACCCTCCCACTCCCACCCCCACCGCTACTCCCGTCCAACCCCAACCAGATCCCCACCCCGACCCCGACCGCACCGCACCCGACCCCGTCCCCGTCCCCCGCCTCCGCCGCGCGCAAGCTCCCCATCAAGCGCCGCTCCCCGCCGCGCCCCTCCTCCTCGCCCTCCTCCTCCGCCGGCGCCGCCTCCTCCGGCCAGAACCCGCCCTTCAAGTTCCAGCGCATCTGGTCCGAGTCCGACGAGCTGCGCTTCCTGCAGGGCCTCCTCGGCTGCGGCGCGCAGGGCCTCGTCTTCCCGCGCGACCTCAACGTCTTCTACGACCGCTTCTCCGAGTCCATGCCGCAGCCCTACACCCGCTCCCAGCTCTCCGAGAAGCTCCGCCGCCTCAAGAACAAGCACCGCAACGTCTCCTCCCGCGTCGCCAGGGGCCTCGACCCCGCCCGCCTCGCCCCGCACGACCGCGACGTCCTCCACCTCTGCTCCCGCCTCTGGGACCCCGCCAACGCCGCCACCTCGCCCTTCGCCGCCGCCGCCGCGCCCGCAGGCTCCTCGGGGAACAAGCGCCGCCGCTCCAACCCTGCCGTCGTGCCGCTCGACGTCCCGGCCCCCTCGGGGGACAGCAACTCCCATGGCTACAATGGGATCGGTTCCTCCACCCCCGGCGCCGCCTTCCCCGATGACAACGGCGCCGAGGATGTGATGTATCTTGAGCAGGAGAGCGGCCACCACCTCTATTTTGACGAGGGTGCCGCCTTTGTTGCCGACGGCAACCTTGATGGGATTACCTTGGACGGGATTGCGCTGGACCAGGCTGAGACAATGGCTGTTCTCACCGATGTCGGTGACAATGGAGTTGTTGCCGGTGACGATGGAGTTGTTGGCAACGACGCAGCTCCCCAAAATGCTGTCAACAATGGAGGTAATCCCCAAAATGCTATGAACAATGGAGGTACCGGTCAGAACGGTAACTGCAATGTATTGCTGCCGCGTAGCAGCGAGCATCGCATGGCAAGCGCCGTGCTGGATGTATTTGAGGAGTGTTTGAGAGAGGCAAAGGCCGATGGAATAGTCAACGGTGGCAATGCCCAGGAAAGCGAACTCGCCAGGCGATGGAGGGCGCAGAGGATTGATGAGCTTGATGTGTTGAGCCGAAGGCTCAGGTTGATCATTGAGGATGCTACCGCCGCTGGGCACTGAATGAGATGTATCCGATGACGTGCTTCCACCCTTTGCCGCCATGTATAGAAGAAATCAGGTTATTATGCATGCTATGTTTTTGTAGCGCATTGCTCAGCTTGAGCCTTGCCTTAGCCGCTCTAGTTACAAATTATGCCTATGTGACATTGCTATGGATATTGTTGTTCCGTTTAATAATTTAATCACTCGATCGTCTTAATAATGCCTTATGATTCCAGCATTGTTGTTTATATAGCATGCTTCTGCCACTATCATTTTCAGTTTATGCTAATGAGTAATCAGTAGTTCATGTAGCTTCAGCCCTCCACTATTACATGTTGTTCTAACTGCGCAAATAGCATAGGGTTCGACCACTGTGGGACAGATTAAATCTCATTGATCTATTTTGTGGGGCAAATAAACTATTGTACCTTGTTTTCTTCTTAATTATGAGCTGGGGGTTGGTTGTACCCTTGGTCTCGTTATTTTGAACCTACAAACTGTGAAAGATGAATATGCTGTTTCCCCACGGACCAAATTTATTCTGGTTGCTTTTTGTTGACTCATTTCCATGCTATTGCAAAAATTGTAATTCAAACAATGATTTAGATTGTCACGAGGTGCCACGGTATAGGAAATACCAACCCTATGTATGGACTAGGAATGTATGTTATCCTGCTTTAGACTCAGCAGATCTATTGTGCAATTTTGGTGTCACTGGGATTGGGTGGAATAGGTGCGGTAATGGTATTACATTGGTATTGACTGTTTCATTCAGATGAAGATTTGTATTTGAACCTAATTGACCATTTAAGACATTCATGGTACCCAATTCAAGCCAAATTTGAATTTCCATTAGCTGATTATAGGATAACAATGTAGAAAAGCGTCCTTGTTTTGTGATTCTGACCCTGACCAAGTGATGTGTTGGTTGGAGTATTAGATAACTTGTCAGATGGCATCCTTTTATGCAATTTGAGACCGTTGTTCTTTTTAATCAACTATAATCATTCCGCAATCTGCAGCAGGCCTATCCCAGCTGTATGTTGTTTGCTTATGTTGCCATCTTCTCATAACGACCTTATTTATAGAAGTAAATTGTATTTTTCAGTGAGAGCATTATGTCTCTATGCCCTGATGCTTCGTGATATGATGCTGGTGCTGATTCTCTGCATACCTGATAGGGTTCTAGATCTACTTGAATTAGTTGCATTGCTGCCGAGACTATTTTGCTCAACAAAATATCTAGTCAGCATAACCAAATAATATAAGTGATGTAAATTGATGTCTGTGAATCCCATTAAGATTTACATCCAACATCGGGATGCCTGTTTATTAGTTGTTACACTGTCTTAACATAGTTATGTTTTCTCTCAAATAAAAGAATGGCCACCGTTTTGAATTATCTTCTTTAAGCTGAAATATATGACATAGCACATAAGAAGCCTCAATCTGTTTTTTTTTGTTTCATTCGAGGACATATGTTAGATAATGCTGTCCTCATTTGCATATAGAGGAATGCTGGAGCAAACATGATGTCTGTTTGCGTGAGAATATTTTTTTTGTAATGTTATTGTGGAATGTAATGTTTTGTATCGATTCTTCCATTTAACTTGTGCTCAGTGATGGCCAAATTTTCCAGGTGACTGGTGTAGTGCATCTACAGTTTTTCTGGAGATCTCTTAACCATTCATTTTTTCAGAGGACCATTTATTCATTTAGCTCTTCGGATTGCATGAGGATTGTGCATCTCCACATTCTCGACTGAATGTTTTTCCTTTGTTTCTTCATAATGTGTTTCGGCATTTTTCTTGGATTCCTTTATAGATATAGCCCAGTGGTCAGTGCCTAGGTCATGACTTGTCTTCAGGTCCAAATTCAACTTCTTGCTCTAGTACGTACTGATTATCTTTCACCGATGTATATGGGTCTCCATTCTGATCAAATGGATCACCAGTTTGCAGCTTTTGCTTGCTGATCTTTTTCAATGCACGATATCACCAGCTTGCGAGTGTCATTGATCGAGCTGATCCGTGAATTTTGAACCCTGCTGATCTTGTCACATCTTTTTTCTGCTGTCTGTAATCTTTGGCTGTGGCACAAATCAAAGGAGTAGATCTCTCTACCTCTTGCAGCTGGTGTATCTTTGGCCAGACCACTTCATATCAAATGAGAGGATCGCTTTAGTTTCCGCAGTTCGTATCATCTTGGGAATAATTGACTTGTTTTCTGCCTGCCAGCTATGAGAGTTGCCCCCAAACATGCACATAATGAGTTGCTGGTAACTTGCTAATAACTTGGCTTCCATGAGCAGAATGCAGATTGTCTCTTTCGGTTTTGCTAAAAGTCAGGGCCCAAAAATGCGACTAAATCTAAATTTGTTTTTCGGTTAACCGATGAATAGGGCTTCTCTATTTTTATCTCAAAATGTTTTGCGCTGTACATGATCGTAGCCTCAACCTCTTGCTGCTGACAGTGGCTTGACCGCAGCTGAGCACATCGCTTGATCCATTAGACTTGAAAAACAGCATGCTATCATCAACGAAAAAAAAGTTGGTTCACTGCCTGGGCAGTGGGAGCCATCACAATACATTGCAAGTTTGATGATTCACTTCCGAGTTTTAGGAGTGAAAAACAGCAGGTTATCATCAACGGAAAACAAGTTGGTTCACTGCCTGGGCAGTGGGAGCCAACATTGCAAGTTTGATGATTCACTTCTGAGTTTTAGGAGGCACGGCGCTGCTAACAAGAACAAGTACGGACCCTACTTCGCTTGGTTTCATCGTTCTCTGAGGATATATCTGACGGTTAGGTATGAACCAAAAGAAAGCGCCCGGGTCTGCCGGGTCATCTCCGTCCGGAGGTAGTCGTCGCGCGCCCACCGTAGGGCGTCCGCGTCGGAGAAGTCGCATCGGGCTATCTCCTCGTACTCCGGGGGAGACTGGGCTCCGGCTTGGGCGCGACGGCGGCGGAAGGGCACGACGCCGTTGGTGGCCTCGAGCTACTCGGCGTGACGGCGGCGGAAGTAGGGCTCCCAGAGCGGGCTGTCGGGGACGTAGCGCGGCCCCTCCCTCGCCGCCCGCGGCAGAGGCGTGAATACGCGCGATCTCCGCACGACGCGCCGCCCCGGTGGGCGGTGGTGGCACCGGGACCTCGCCGGCGCTGATTCTCCACGCCCCGAGCACCCGCATGTCCGGCGGGACTGGGTACTCGGCCTTGAAGAGGAGCCGAGCTTCGTTTTCGTGAAGGTGGCGGCGGCCGAAGCCGTTCGCCGTCGCCTGGGAATCGTTCGGCCATTTCCATGAACTGAGACGGCGAGGGGAGAAGGAGGAAGGGGAGATAGGGCGCGTCGGCGGTGTAGACTCTGTGCGTGCCACCGGCGCGCTGGGGTCGGCTTATATAGGCGGAGGCGGCACGAGCACGCGTGGCATGCGCGGGGACGCGCGTCATCACGCCTTCACTGTGCCGCCCGTGAGGCATCAATAGCGGAGGCTGACCGGCGCGGCAGCGCGTGACATTGATTCGCCGCGGGAAACGAGGCGATGAGGACGACGAAGCAGCGAGAAGCGAGATGAGTCGCTGGCAAGGAGGGCCCACGGCTCTTTCGCGCCAAAAACGATTCGCCCGGCGCCTCTGAGCGCCCCCCAGCGCGTTGGGTTCGGGTTGGGTCCGCCAGCGTCAAATTCGGCCCGAGCCGGCGAAATTTAGGCCCTTGGGGCACGACTGGGCCGATTTTTTGACACCGACGGCTGAAAAGTCACCTAGGGGGCTTTGTTGGGGACGCGGTTGGAAATGCTTTTATAGTACCGTTTAAGCTCTCCGACATGAAAGGTGGATGCGGAATCATGTGTGTTAACGACATGGTACAACCTCAGTTCCAATTATGAAGCACTAAACATCGGAAATTCAGGAGCTGAATCATGCATGCCTCTTTGTCGATTGGCATAATAATTGCTTGCTTGGCTTTTTTGATACGTACTGGATATCTTTTCTCTGCCCGGGCTTACACGTGCATGCACTGTGGGTGTGATCATGCCCCAACATGAATCTTGCTCCTAGCAGATGCAAACGTAGTCTCTGTCGAATCATTCCGTGCCCAGAAGCCTAGAATGATGCGTGCTCTTCTCTTCTTGTCACCGGCACATTGATGCCTTGAGGAATTTCTTAGTGGGCGTACTTACGTGCGAGCAAAGTGGAGAGAGTTTTATTATAGTTAAACGTTCGAGGGTCTATTACAGCTGAAAGCAAAAGTCATTCCGTAATCTCCATTGAGGCTAATTTTTGATCGACTATTTGTTATTCGCACGAGGATTGTGCATCTCCACATGCTCAACCGAATGTTTTTTTTCTTTGTTTCTTCATGATGTGTTTCTGCATTTTTGGATTTCTAAATATTTGTCTTTTTAGATATTTCAAATGGACGATCATATACGGATGTATATAGACATATTTTAGAGTGTAGGTTCACTCATTTTGCTCCGTATGTAGTTACTTGTTGAAATCTTTAGAAAAACAAATATTTAGGAACGGAGGGAGTACATCTCAGTGACTAGTCAAATTCAACCTCTTGCTCTAGTACCGTGGTTATCTTTCACCGATGTGTATGTTCAGAACACCTTTGGTCTCCATTCTGATCAATGGAATTACCAGCTTGCAGCTTTTGCTTGCTGATTTTTTCAAGGCACGATATAACAGAAAAGAAAGGGAAAAATAAACAAAAAAATAATAACAGTGTCTGATCGAGCTGATCCGTGCATTTTGAACCCTGATGATCTTATCATATCTGTTTTCTTCTGCTGTTTGTAATCTTTGGCCGTGGCACAAATCAAACGAGTAGATCTCTCTGCTTTTCGCAGCTGGCGTATATTTGGCCATATACCAATTATGTATATCAAATGAGTGGATTGCTTTTGTTTCCGTGGTTCGTATCATCTTGGGAATCATTGAGTTGTTTTCTGCCTGTCAGTTATGAATGAGTTGCCCCTGAAGACGTACATACATGTCAGAGTTGCTGCTAATAGCTTGACTTTCATGAGCAGAACGCAGATGACACTGGTCCTGTTTTGCTAAATGCCAGCTGCCTTGGACAAAAAATTTCTAGAGGCAGTCGAATTTATGCTTTGCGCGAGGCTGGCGGTGGACCAATGTGAGGCATCGAGGGGGAGGGCGAGGGGGGGGGGGGGGGGATATCTGGTGCACCGGTGCTTGTGGTGCTACCGGTGCACCGAACTCAAGTCGCACATTTTAAATATTTGAATTTTTTAAAAAAAAAATGTAGCACATTGACACAACATTAATGAATATTGTCACAAAATTTCAAGACGAAATTCGAAACACAACTCCTAAAACAAAAATGACAAATTCAACACTAAATAGTATGTAAGATAAGTTGGGCTTTAGATTTGGCCCATTATCACATTGATGTCAATTTTGTTATTTTTGTATCTCAAAAAATATTTCAAATTTAGATACAAAATTTTATGACGACATACATTGATGTTATGTCAATGTGCTCGATTTTTTTTGGAATTTTAAAAATGTTGTACGGCATCCGGTGCACCAGTAGCACCACAAGTGTTGGTGCATCGGATACGTTCCCGTGTGGGGGGGGGGGGGGGTGTGGGGGGGGGGGCAGGGCAGGGCAACGAGGCGGTCCTGGGTGGCTGGGAGGTGGTGCGGGAGGAAGACAATGAAGAGTGGCGGCGCGATCCTGACCGTTGGATGAAGATTTGACGGCCCAAAAATTTGGTTTGTTTTTCAGTTAACAGATGAATAGGAGGCCCTATCTTTATCTCAAACTGTTTTGCCATGTACATGACCGTAGCCTCACCCCTTGCTGCTGACAGTGGCTTGACGGCGGCTGACCCACATCCGTTTAAGCTTTCCGACATGAAAGGTGGATGCGGAATCATGTGTGTTAGAGAGATAGTACTACAACCTTAGTTCCAATTATTATGAAGCACTAAACACCGGAAATTCAGGCATAATTTTAATGAAAAAAGTCTCTGTCGAATCATTCCTTCCGCAGCCTAGAACAAACAATGCAATGGGGTTCTTCTCTCGTCGTCCCTGAGACCTGATGTCTCGAGGAATTTCTTGGTGGGCGTACGTACGTACGTGCGAGCAAAGTGAAGGGAAGCTTTTAGAGGGTTATAATCTACTACAGCCGAAAGCGAAAGTCATTCCGTCACACTCCCCTTCCATTGGGTTCAAGCCAGACCGGCAGAATCTCCATCGAGGCTATTTTCCTTTCATTTTTGACCGACTATTTGTTGTTAGTCGCATGAAAAAAGTTTGCTTTTCTGTCCATCCTCGTCAGCCTGCCGTCGCGCCCTTCGATGTTGCGCTTCACCGACCCGACCACTGAACCACAAGTCGTTGATGTTTTTTTTAATAAAGGATGAATTTTATTGGCTCAAAATGAATCATCCTAGTTGACGTTTCCGTCGTGTTGCCTTGCCGGCCGGCCCTATCTGAGCTCTCCACACCTCGTTGTTGAGGCTTCAACCGTCCCTTCAAAGTTATTGTCCCCTTCTTTAGGGCCGGCAAGCCTGCTCCCCCCTCCTCCCATGCACCTTTGCACCCACATCCATCAACCTCCGCCGTCGCCCTTTGTCAAGCCGCCGCCCACCACCAGCCGAACTGCCACCCATGATGGGTGTTGCTACTACCATGTCGCCTCGTTGTCCCGCCCTGTTCGAGCCACTGCCTCCACCTCGCCGTTGTGGCCCCGAGCCCCCGACCATCCCTCTAAACCTTCATCCCCTTCATCAGGGCCGACGAGCTCCCTCCACCCTCGCACCCTTGCACCCTCACATGTCAACCTCCGCCCCGCCTCTACAGGCGGCGCAACGGCGTCCCGCCTCTGGCTTGTTGCTTGCTCACCCTCAGTCGATCGTTGCATGACAAAAATCAATTGAAACCGAAGACTACCAAATGTGCTATTTTTGTAAAATCCACTTCTTGTGAGGAGATCATCTTGGACTTATTGAAGACAATAAGAACAACACTAAGAAAATACTCACTTCGTTTCTAAATATAAGTCATTTTAGATATTCCAATGAGGGACTACATACGAAGCAATATGAGTGAATCCACACTCTAAAATATGTCTATGTACATCCGTATATAGTTTGTATTGAAATCTTTAAAAATGTTTATATCTAGAAACGAAGGGAGTATCATATATTGTATTAAACACTTCACTTCTCTCCCCGATTTTCCCCAACCACTATTCTTATACTTTCTTCATTTATGTATACTTCCCCCCTTTCCTCCATATAAGCCGCCTTGATCCAACGAACCCAAACTCCCGTCCCCCGCCATTGATCTGTCGTCGTTGGCTCGTTGCATGACGTGCATTTCCATTGGATGTGCGCTTGAATAGCTGGCTCGGTTACATGAATATCATCGTCTTCATCTACGATGCACGATGGACGATGCCATGCCTCAGCCTCCCTTGTGGTCTACATGAACAGTGTCACATACGTACTACGTAGCTGTACTGCAAACTAATAGAGATCGGTGACAACACCGTACACCGATGAGCCTGAAAATGATGTACCAGCAGCAGCAGATATATACAAGGCATCATGATCACACGGTTCAAACGAGTTGGCAGGTCGGTGGTACAGCTACAAACCGTGCTGCATTTGTCAATTACCAGTGCATCTCTGTCCCTCTAAGTCGTGCCGCCGTTACTCGGCGACTGCGCGTGTGAGGATTTTTTCGGATACGTAAGAGCATCTCTAGCAGATCCTGTAAAATCCTAACTCGCACAAACCGTTTACAGGTCGACAAAGATCTTGTTTGCGGGTCGAAAACATGGGCGACAAAACAAAAACTGTATATAAAACTGCATAATTTAAAGTGTGAGGATCTTTTCGGACACGTAAGGCACCTCCGTTCCCACGGATGACCACACGTCCATATCTTTTGTTGCGCCGACCATGTCTGTACGTACATCTGCGTAGGTCGTTTGCGTAGGTACCAGATTATAGCTTTTGAAGAATCAAGACGAATGGTATACATGCACTGCTCTGCTCTCAGGCAAGATTGAACACTAAAAAGGTGCATGGTCGGCGCGTATAAGAAAGAAGAAGACACCTTTGTCAGTTTTGAAAATGAGGACCAACTGTGCTTCGAAAGTGAGAGAATGTATCTGGCTCACCAGCATCAACATCAAGAAAAACAGACAAATCATAGCTAGAAACTGTAATTTTTAAAGTTACAAAAAAATCTGAAAAAAATACACATCTATTTATTTATAATATACTGCTTATCGTCGGAGATGTCAACGACCTTCATGCTGGCAGTGCTGGACGGCCTTGCCTCCAGGTGGATGGCCGCTTCCGCACCTCCGCTTCCTCATCGGAGTCAATCTCGGCGAAGATCTCGTCGAGCTCACCTCCGCGTCCGGCTTGATGGAGTCGAGGATAGTCTGCTGCTCGGTCACCTCCTTCGCTTGGGCCACCTCAAACTCCGCCGGCACCTCGGACATGGCGAAACCCGCAACCAGAGACACCGAATCTGCCTCTTCCTTCTCCGGCTCCGCATCGCACCATGGCCTCGTCTTGCTTCTACTCCTCCTCCTCCTCCTCCCCCTTCTCCTCCACCACCACCACCTCTTCCTTCTCTGGCTCCTGCAAATCCAAAGTTAGGCCGGCTGCGATCCTGGCTTCGCGCCTAGCCCGGGTCTGCTCAAGGAGCTGGAGCTCCCGCCCCAGCGTGATCATGGCGTAGGTCGTGACCCGGCGCCGGGACATGGCTAGCGGCGGACGACGAGTGGAATGTGGCGGCGACGGATGGGAGGGAAGGGAAATGAGGAGGGGGTAGGGTTTGGGTGCCGGCGTCCGGCTTAACTAGCTGAACTAGGGCTCTTGGGCGGCGCCATCAAGAATAAGAGAAGACGCCCGCTGGACCGAAGGGTTTTAGAGTGTTTTCGCGTGTGTCCCAGCGGTCAGTCCGACGTGGCAGGCACGCCCGGGCCTTCCCATATCCGCCTCAAATTTGGGCTGGATATGAGGACTGTCGGTCAGGTCGGACGTATAGAGCCGGTACGAGGAGCCCATCTAGGACAGTTTTTCGACCGAGTCGTCCTCACGGGCGTATAGGGAGTGGGGTGGGGAGCCTGACTGTAGATGCACTGAGCTCCTTAGGTTTGGAGCCTCCTATTGTGTAGGGGCTGTTGGGGTCGCTCGAGGCCTCACCTTTAAGAGTGTGTGCATGGTTTTTGTTTGTTTATTTTATTTCTTTTTCAGTCTTTTCTCTCTTGTCTTGTCTTTCTATTTTTTTATCTTTTTCAAATTTTAATTCATGAATATTTTAATTTTGTGAATTTTTTTTAAATTTATAAAAAGATAAGTTTGTAAATATTTTAAATTTTTGTGAACTTTATGTCAAGTTTGTGTTTTTTTTAATTTGCAACATTTTCAAAAATCTAAGATTTTTTTAAAATCCATGAAAATCTTTTAATTTAACGAACTTTTTTGAATGAAAAAAGATAGTTGGCTCTTTATAAGGTAGCAATGGAGCGAGTGAAAAAAAAGCTAAGCAAGCGGATGGATCAGGTAGTCGAGCTGAACGAGCGAGAGCTTCGTGGGCCGGTCCATGTAACTTTATATCAACAATTTCATGGTTTCAGCGTGAAATAGAAGCTCCCAAGAGGCTCGCATAACGACCATGAAATGTGAGGCGGTGTCAGTGAAAAATGTTGTGCTTGAAAATGTCTGTAGTAAATAGACAATGTTTCAAAGAGGAAAGAATCGACAGGTCCGGACTATAATGAAATGCGGTTCTGAACTTTTGAAAGCTTTGATCTGTGAGTATGAATAACCCAAAGCGGTTGAATAGTACCGAAAGGAAATCTTCGATACCAAGGCTTAGAGAAACTCATACAAAGGGAATTGATTTTGGAGACTTTGAATCAGGATATGTTCTTGGAGTTCAAACCAAAGTACTTGCTTGTGCCCCTCATCATATTATGGCTGTCGTATACTCAATGTTAATTTTGGATGCACTAAAAGGCTGGAAAATATATACTAAGAGCTTGATGGGGACAACAACTAGAAATGTTTTTCGTGGTGTCACAAATGATCTTCCACTTAGCCACCTGCATATGAAAAATAACCCTTAATCCTTGAAATGAACTCATTGAATTCATTAGTTCTCTCAAATGGTTTTGTCATAAATCATGAAAATAACTAGGATATGGTGCGAAGATGCACTTACAGCCTAGGACATGCGCTGGAGGCATGTGCGCACAACTACTGATCAAGTAAGTCATAAATCAGTGTTACATTTTTAACAGTATTTTACAACCTTCTCCATATGGTTGCTAATGCCACATGAACTAAATTCCCGCACTCCATATGAATGCGTGTGCACGCGAGCGGGCGAGATTGGGTGGGGAGGGGTGCTTTTGATATTTCCAGCTCTTTGGTTTTAGTCGATTAAATAAGCAAACCACTAGTTTTGGTAAAGTTCACATGATACATTAATTCCAAGGGACATATATGTTCCTGTGCTCCATGAGCGTTGGGAGGAGGGAGGCTTTGAATATTCAGTTTTGCTAAAGCACATCTAGATGTGCCATAAGTATTGCACATCTAAGTCCTACGTCATTGATCTTACGTCGAGATTCGTGTGGATATTTCTCTTTTTCTTTTTTCTTTTCTCTTTATGTTTGATTCACTCACTTAGATGTGCAATAACTAGAGCACATCTAGATGTGCCCTAGACACACCCTTGAATATTCCCCGCTCTTTCTTTGAGTTGATGAAATGGGCAAATCACTCGATAAAGACAATAAATGCATCAATTCCATGTGACGTAAATTCCCGCGTTCCATGCACCAACTATTGCAATTGACAAAATCCTAGCCACCAAGGTCCTCCGTCATCGTTTCCCATGGTTCCCGCCAATCTCCGGCAGCCTATTCGATGATAAGAGGCAGGAAACGCTAAATCTTTGGTTGGTATATGGCATAGGAGTATCGGCGGTGGAGGCTACGTCATTTGGAATGAACATCTACCGGCTTCGTCCCCATCTTGGGTTGGCGTTCGACCCTTTGTAGCCGATATCAAGGAGCTAGTGGTGTGTTTTTTTGGTTTCGCCTGCTTTGTCCTATGGTAATCACCATTGTCTTCTCCCTCGCACTTTTGGCAATGAAGCATGGTTTTGATGACATGTCGTGCAAGCAGGTGGTAACCACAATGCGTCAATGGTTCAAGTTCTTCACCTCTTTTGGCGGGCGTTGGGAGGAGGGAGGCTTTGATTATTTTCAAGTGAAATATATTCCCGCGCTCCATGGGCGTCGGGAGGAGGAAGGCTTTGATTATTTCCCGCTCTTTCTTTTAGTTGATGAAATAGGCAAATCGCTTGTCTCAATAAAGACAATAAATGCATCAATTCCATGCGACGTAAATTCCCGAGCTCCATGCACCAACTATCGCAATCGACAAAATCCTAGCCACCAAGGTCCTCCGTCATCGTTTCCCATGGTTCCCGCCATCTCCGGCAGCCTATTCGATGATAAGAGGCAGGGAACGCTAAATCTTTGGTTGGTATATAGCATAGGAGTATTGGCGGTGGAGGCTACGTCATTTGGAATGAACATCTACCGGCTTCGTCCCCATCTTGGGTTGGCGTTCGACCCTTTGTAGCCGATATCAAGGAGCTAGTGGTGTGTTTTTTGGTTTCGCCTGCTTTGTCCTATGGTAATCACCATTGTCTTCTCCCTCGCACTTTTGGCAATGAAGCATGGTTTTGATGACATGTCGTGCAAGCAGGTGGTAACCACAATGCGTCAATGTTCAAGTTTTTCACCTCTTTTGGCGGGTGTTGGGAGGAGGGAGGCTTTGATTATTTTCAAGTGAAATATATTCCGGCGCTCCATGGGCGTTGGGAGGAGGGAGGCTTTGATTATTTCCCGCTCTTTTCTTTTAGTTGATGAAATAGGCAAATCGCTTGTCTCGATAAAGACAATAAATGCATCAATTCCATGTGACGTAAATTCCCGAGCTCCATGCACCAACTATCCCAATCGACAAAATCCTAGCCACCAAGGTCCTCCGTCATCGTTTCCCCTGGTTCCCGCCGTCCCCGTCGACGTATTCGATGATAAGAGGCAGGGAACACTAAATCTTTGGTTGGTATATAGCATAGGAGTCTCGGCGGTGGAGGCTACGTCATTTGGAATGAACATCTATCGGCTTCGTCCCCATCTTGGGCTGGCCTTTGACCCTTTGTAGCCGATGTCAAGGAGCTAGTGGTGTTTTGGTTTCGCCTTCTTTGTCCTAAGGTAATCGCCATTGTCTTCTACCTCACATTTTTGGCAATGAAGCATGGTTTTGATGACCTGCTGTGCAAGCAGGTGGTAACCACAATGCGTCAACGGTTCAAGTTCTTCACCTCTTTTGGCGGGCGACTCATGTAGGTATTCAAGACCTTTGGTGTTAGTACGAGGTATAACCTTTTGTGTTTTTTCTCTTTGATCCGATGTAGCATTTTGCTTCTAATAATCTATAAAAATCAAATGGCTTGTCTAAAAAATCCCAGTGTTCCGAACAAGATCCAGGTCCACTATTAGGGCTCCTTTGGTTCAAAGGAATTTCATATGATTTCCGGAGGATTTGGACCGTTAGGATTTTGTTTCTACTGTAGTCGTTTGATTCGCATGACTGAAACCCTCAGACTTCTTGATATAATTCGTAGGATTCATTCATACTACATGCTCGAAGGATTTTTTTTTTCATCCATTCAAACTTCTTGATATAATTCGTTTGTGTTTTCTGTGCTATCAAACACTCTTGCATCCAAATTCCTATAGAATACAAGAGGACATGGCACTATTGCTGTGTCTTTTTCTATTCCAGAGTTTTGAGAATCCTAAATACGGTTGATTTTTTTTTCAAATGCTAAATCATCTCACCACTAGAGCAGTTGATCGGGCGACCCTCACTCGTCCACACTCCAACAAGTGGCGCTGGCATCCAGGACAAGAAAATAATAAGAGGAAAAAAAAACACTTTGAGCCTCAGCTGGCTTAAAAACTAGTAGCAGTACCCAGTGCAGGTCAAAGACGGCAAGAAGAATCCCAGAGGTGCCACCACGTTCTTCCCCCTCCAGATCGTCGCAGTACATGTCTCTGATCCGGTCGTCTTCGGCCACGGGATAGATTCATAGATAAACTACTACTCCGTGCTAGCAGGTCCAACCCGCCGTGCCATTCTCCTCCCGGTGCCGTCCGTCGCGAGTCTGAAACGAAGACGAGCCAGCCGTGCGGCCGACGCGACTGACGGCCAGCAGCGGCATCCGTCTCGCCGTCCGACCGCGACGCCTCCGGAGAAAAGCCGCCAGAATCTACCACCACTGCCACGTTCTACAAACAAGAGCGGAAAATCTACACGGAGATCTATCCATCTGCCACACGAACCCGCGACGCGGCCAGAGAGGGAGTGATGACACCGCCATCGCTACCGGGAGAGGAGGAGACGAGCTCGCGCAGCGCTGCGCGTCGTCGCCCCCAACGTTCACCACCGATCATTTGCTATACCGATTAATTACGGGCATTATACGCCTTAATGGCGAGGATTTACCAGCGGCCAGCCCAGCATCGCCACTGACCCCAGCCGAGCACCTTTCCTCCTTCCTTTTTATTCGTCTCCCCCTCGACATTCCGCTCGTCTCCTCCGCCTCCGGCCCGTCCGTCCTCTCCACCAAACTCCTCCTCCCTCCTCCCTCCGCCCCCCTCCTAGACCCCTCCTCCCTCTTCCTCTGAAAACCGGCGCTCACGATCCTGTCGCCATCCTCCGTGTCGACAGATTCCGCCCCGGCGTTCGTTCTTGGCCACCCTCGCTCGCCGCCCCGCCCGGATTCCCGTTCCCGTCGCAATCTGCTGGGGAGTTGTTCTCTTTTGTTCTTTTCCGTTCTTGTTCTTTTCCTCCATGAAACCGGCTCCTCATTCCTCTTCGTCTTCTTCGTGAGAGTGGTTCGGTTGGTTGGTCGGTCGGTCGTTCCACCAGAAATCGCATTGCCCTGTTTCCCGATACTTTTTCCAGTCAAAGAGGAATTTTTGTTGTGCTTTCTTCGGTTCCACGGCGAGTTCTGGCGGCGGGGCCGGCGTGTCCGTCTATCGATCGGTTGCATTCCCTCCGGTCGCCGGGAGACAGAGCCGCGGGGAGATTCGATGGCCTCGGAGCCGGCCGTGGCGTCGGGCGTGTGCGGGAGGAGCGGCCGGGCCGCGCGGCTGCTCGCCCGCGCGCTCCTCGAGTGGATCCTCATCGCGCTGCTCCTCGCCAACGGCGTCTTCTCCTACCTCATCGCCCGCTTCGCCGCCTTCTTCGGCCTGCCGCCGCCCTGCGCGCTCTGCTCCCGCCTCGCCGTCGACAGCCTCTTCGACGCGTCTCGCCCCGGCGCCGAGCCCCTGCGCCGCGTGCTCTGCGACGGGCACGCCGCCGAGGTGTCGCGCCTCGGCTACTGCCGCGCGCACCGCCGCCTCGCCGACGCCGCCGACATGTGCGAGGAGTGCGGCGCGGCGGCGCCGTCCGGGAAGGCGCTGCTGTCGTGGATGAGGCGGAGCGAGCTCGGCGAGCGGGACCTCGCCTGCGCCTGCTGCGGCGTCGCGCTCGAGAGCGGCTTCTACTCGCCGCCCTTCCTGCTCCCCACGCCGTCGGCCGCGGCTCACGACCCGGGCCGCGGCTGCGACCAGGACGGCCACGGAGACGTGGTCTTCGTGTCCGAGGACGGCCCTGTGATCGAGCTCTTCGACGAGAAGCCATTGGTGGAGGATGATTCCATCGGTGTCATTTCAGCTCACCGCGCTGGCACTGCCGGCAGCGTTGAGCGACTGGTGCCGCTTGAATCCATCGACTCCTTGGCCGTCGGTGTGCCTGAGCTGTCATCTCACCCCAGTGGTGAAGGGGAGGGAGCAGTTGATCATGTGGCCGTGGAGCAGGACTATGTGGTGCCGGAGAGGAAGGTTAATGCCACCGAGGAGAAATTTTTGGTGGCCTCTGATGCTCAGCACTGTAAGTAATTATTTTTCATTATAAATTTATGAATTTATCCATGCTCTTGCTATAGTAATGACATATCTTTTCAATTGCACATTTATTTACTGTGCCAGCCATGTGCAGTGCATATCTGTTTGTTATGCCAGTGGTTTCAGTGGAGTAGAATAGACAGTACTATTTCTTGCCAATTGTTTCCTGACTATTCTAGATATGATCTTTGAGTGTTCTTACCTAGACTTGTTATGTAAGTCATTTTAGTAAAGTAGAATAGACAGTATTGTTTCTTGCAAATTGTTTTGTGACTATTCTGGAGATGATCTTCCTACCTAGATTTCTTATTTTAGCTGATCCATCCCATGTGATATGCTAGATTTTTAGCATCTGTATTGATGAACCTTTAATGAACTAAAGAATAACTGGAAGTGTCCTTGATAGCATGAAATGGACCTCTTATACACATGCTCTTGCTAATTGCAAGAATAACTGGAAGAATAACCTTATAAGTTCTTTATATCCAATTTATACATGATCTCGCTATAGTAATTACCTATCTTTTCAATTGCTCCACTGCACGTTTATTTACCGTATATCTGTTTGTTATGTAAGTCATTTTACTGAAGTAGAGTAGACAGTATTATTTCTTGCAAATTATTGTGTGACTATTCTGGAGATGGTCTTTAAGTGTTCCTATCTAGACTTCTTATTTTAGGCTTCTAGCTGATCCATTCCATGAGATATGCTAGATTTTAGCATCTGTATTGATGAACCTTTGATGGAACTAAAGAAAAAACGGAAGCGTCCTTGATAGCATGAAATGGACCTCTTAACTAAATAGAAGCGATTCTTGTCAACTAAGGTCCTTTTAGTTGTCAACAATTTTAAGTGCTGATAGTTTTGCTTATTTAACATTAATAAGAGAAAAACATATTGATTTTAAATTTTACACGCAGCTCCTCAGATGAATAATGGATTGAAAGAGATGTCATCATCAGAGGATGAGCAAGTTGAACAGGGCACTGTGGAACATGAATTGTTTTCCATGCCATCTGATACCATGGAGCATGGATTAGTTGTTGACAAATCTGATGGAAATACTGAAGAGGTGCTGGTTCAACAAGCTGGCATAAAGGATGAGTGTGACGCTATGCCAATGGAAGGTGGGCCACATGACGTAGAGGTTTCGAACGAGAACACTGAGGAGAACCAGGTTCAACAAGCTGAGCTGAGTCAGGAATTGGATTCGGTAATGATACATCCCAGGGAGCATGTCGATGAAGAATGTGAAGAGGAGAAAATATCACTGGCCGAGTTGAAACAAGAATTGGACTCCGCGGCACTTGATTCTTGGGAACAAATTACTGAGATTTCAAGTGAGAACATTGAAAACCATGTTGAACAGCCTCAGCTGAACCATTTATCCACTTTTATAGCAGCAGGCGAAGGTAAAATATTAAGACTATAAGAGTTTGTTTCTACCTGTTTACTGCATTTTGGTTGACTTGTTTAATATGATTGGCAATTTTTGAAACAATTCTTATTATTTTGAACAGATGATATTGAAGTTGATCCAACTGAGGATCTTCTACCAAGCTTGCACCAACTTTCTGATGGGCATTCAATAAGTTCAGACAAATCATCTTCTGACTGCAGTGATGTTGAAGATAAGAGAGTTTCTGATACACCAACTGATATTGAAGATATCAGTTATTTACAGGAATTACCAGACCCTAAAGCAGTGACTGCTGATACGAGGTCTGTTGATTCAAGTGTGGCTAATATGTTCACTGATCTGGAAAGCGTTGAACTGGTGAGTGTTGATCAACTCAAGTCTGCTTTGGGAGCTGCCCACAAGTCATTGAGTACGCTATATGCAGAGCTTGAAAATGAGAGGAGTGCAGCAGCTATAGCTGCTGATGAGACCATGGCAATGATAAATCGCTTGCAAGAACAGAAAGCTGCAATGCAGATGGAGGCGATGCAGTACCAGCGACTTATGGAAGAGCAGTCGGAGTATGATCAAGAAGCACTGCAGAGGCTGAATGATCTAGTTGTAAAGAGAGATAAGGAGAGGCAAGATATGGAGAGGGAGCTCGAACTGTATCGCCACAAGATTCATCTCTATGAGGCGAAGGAGAGGAGGAAAATGTCCAGGCACAAGGCCGATGACCAGAATGGATCATCCTCAGCTTCATCAAGTGCTGAGGACAGTGATGACCTTTCCCAAAGTTTCTATGAGGGCGATGAGTCTGCCCATGGTCTGAATGGAAGCAATGGCAGTAGTCCCACTGATGTTGTTTTACATGAAACTGCTAGTCATATTGTTACACTTGATGGCTCGCTAGCTGACTGTGAGGAAGAGAGGCTCTCCATATTGGATCAGCTGAAAGTGCTAGAGGAGAGGCTTTTCGACCTCGAAGATGAAGAATCTGATAACTTGAAGATGGACAAGCATTTCACAGAAGATAACCATTCAAACGGTGCCTCAAATGGTTTCTCTGATGAGGACGTCACCTTCAAACTTCATGATAGTAGAAAAGGCGTAAGCAATGGAGGAAAGAAGCTCCTCCCTCTGTTTGATGATACTACCATGAGAAATGGGAGTGGCCTCCTAACAAAGCAAGTTACCGTCGCAGATCCTTCAGCAGAAGTCATGCTGGAACTTGCCAAGGAGCAAGATAAGCTGGCGATTGCCAGTGAGATTGATCAAGTCCATGAGCGCTTGCAAGCTCTCGAGGCCGACAAGGAGTTCATAAAGCAGTGCGTGAGGTCCTTGAACAGAGGAGGCAAGGGTTTTGTTCTTCTTCAGGAGATCTTGCAGCATCTTCGGGACCTCAGAAGGATCGAGCAGCGTGCAAGGAACAACTCTGGAGAAATCTCGCCCCACTATCTGCATCCTTACACGGATTAATAAAGGTAAAGAAGCGCGCACTTTTGCTTATTGTCTGCTAAATATTGTATTGCACATGGAGTATGGTACAATCATTGTTTCTTTGTTTAGACCATAAGAGGATTAGTTTAGTGCAACTTTCACAAGTTCATTAATTCCATGCTCAATGGATAGACAGTATACCAACACTTTCCGAAAGGAAGCTATGCACTCCACATTCTCTTTGTATACAATGCTTAAATTTTCACCAAACTTTCCCGCCTAACGCGACCACATTCTGGCCTGATTGATTGTTGTTGCTTACAGATAAGCGCCGAGGCCCGCGATCGTGTTTGTCAGCGACAACGCATCAAGATGGAGATACCAACAATCAGAAAAAGAAAGTTTGCACACCACCGACAGCAACAACAGCGAGTGAAGAGGGAAGTTTGCCGACTAGCTAGCTAGCATAGTCAGGCGAGAAGTTGAGAAGCTGGGCTCTGTCATCTCGGGAGGAGAAGGAGCTCCCCCTTGGGTAGGTCGGGTTCGGCATATCGCCGTCGGAATTCGGACGGCGGATCATGCCGCAACCCTGCCTTGTAAGGTTTTTTTGGTGGACCGCTCTCCCCCCCACGTTGTGTCGTTTAATTTGCAATCTTGTGGGGTTTGTGTTGCGAACTTTTGCCCGAGGGCGAGACGGTTGGTGAGCCGCCCACCCCCCCATGAGGTGTGTTTCGTGGCAGAAATCATGGCTTTGCGAGAGAGCTTCCGGGGTCCATGAATTAATTAACGTGGAACAGGCCAGCGCCAGCTCTATAGGATGAATGAATGAACACAAAAAAAGAAAAGAGAGGACATTTTTTAAAATTTTGGCTGGCCTCAGTGGGCTTTTCCGCTGTATAAATCCCAATAGTTTTATGTGAAATGTGAGGCTGGTTTTGGGTGGTGCTTGGCATGATTGTGTGATGAGGAAGGAGCATTGCTGTGGATGTGGCTCCGGCTTCCCTTTCACTTTTCTCCTTTGATTCTGGGTTTGGGTACTGTCTAGTCTACTAACTAGAGCTTCCTTTTTCACCTTTTGATGATGAGATCCATGGGATGGACGCTGAAAGCAACGGGCCTGCGTTGCATGATTGGGTTTAGCTGTCCAGGATCATCATCATGGACGCGGCTCTGCTCACCGAACAATCTGTTGGTTGCGGTGGACCGGACCGGCCTGCACCAGCCCTACCATGTTGGCATGCAACTCTGCAGTGCAGTGCATGCATGAACCTTCTGCTCTGTGCAGTGCATCGTATCTTCTTTTCCGGTGGCACTGCTGCGGGCTGGGCACCGGACAAGAGGAGCCTCTTCTCCCCTTGGATCCATCGAGCGCGTGCCTTGTTTGCCACCGCAATCATCGGATGGTGTTTCGTTAGCGTACAGCCAGCCAGCTCGTTGGCGTCGGATCGGAGGCTGGATGTGTCACCACTCGTACCGTCCCTGTCGATCGAGGGCGGGCCCACGCGTAAGAGGGTGAAACGTCGTGTGCCTTTTTTGTTTTCTTTGAGCAATAATATGTGGAAAAAAACACCGAAATTACAAAGCAACTCTTTGTTTAAGAAACTTCCAATCTATTCATCTTCGACCATTGCAGTACAAATAACACCAGAGATAATAAAAATCAGTTTTGCCAAAGCACATCTATGTGTGTGTGCGCGCCATAAGTATTGCATATCTAAGTCATGTGTCATTGATCTTACGTCGAGATTCGTGTGGGTATTATTTTTCTTTTTATTTTCTTCTTCTTTGCACTTGATTCACTCACTTAGATGTGGTATTGCACATCTAAATGTGCCCTAAAAGTTTACAACTAGGTTAACGACGACTGACGACTACAAGAAAGAAGACATGCCATGCCACGATCATCAAATAAAACAAAATTTTACTTTGAGGCGTCAAAGCAATGCTATCGGCGTAACGAGCCACCGACGTGCCGTTGTCACCGTTCCGGTACCGAGGTCTTTGATTGCGAAGGGTCGAGCAGGTTCACGAGCTGCGTCCGGTCGAGCTGATGCGAGGGAGACGTGTGCTTTGGGTTCAAGCATGGGGTTGATGGAACAGGCCACAACTCGTTCCTGCCTCCTACTGTACGTGAAGACGTGGAGTAGAGCTGGTTGAGGCTATGTTTGATAGCAAAGTATTATATAAATCAAAGTATCAAAAACTATAGTAATTTTGCTTATAGGTGTGAGATACCATAGTTTTATCAAAACAAAGTATTTTGCAGTATTCAGAATACATAGGACCTGTTTGGTTGTTGCCGCATAACGCTGTAAATTTTGTTGTTTAGCCGTTATGTTTAAGCACTAAGCAGCTCTGTTTTTAAAAAAGAGGTTTGGGATTCTTTTTTTTATGCAGAGAAAAAACTGCAGTTTGTCCAATACTACAATATTAAAAGCACAGTTGTTAGGGGCAACCAAACAGCTTATTATAAATAAAACCGTGGTAATCTCAAAAATTATAATATTCTCAAAATATTTAGAAAATACTTTGCTAATCAAATAGTGCCTGATTGGTTCCGTTTGTTCCCGGCGGGACGACATGAGGTGAGGCGGTGGAGGTGAAGTTTGAGCGTGACTGCGCCAACGGCGTGCAACAGTTTAGAGGCTGTCACGGAGTCTGACGGCAGGGACGCAGAGACGCTCTCGGACGAATGACAAGATAAAACCGTCGGTTCGATAGTCCAGATCAACCACAACGCACGGTAACAATGGCGTGTTGAGGATGTAAAGGAAAACTCTTTATGTAAGCCGACTGATCTTTGCGTTGCGTAAGTCGCGTCCCAAGCCATTCGATTGAGCTCATCATGCGGTATACACGCTTCTCTGTCCCATGGACCCACCCACCCAAGCCGCCTCAACCTTATCCTTCGATGCGAGCATGTGAGCCGCTCGTCTTCTTAAACTGCTCTGCTCTTTCTCTAGGTGCACGGCAGCGATGGCTGCTTCCCATCCGCACCCACCAGCACTGCCACACACGATGCTCCAACGCAGCATCCGCCGTTGGAACCGCGCCATCGCCAGCGCCGCGTGCTGCCGTTGCATCCATCGTCCTCGCTGCATCGCAGCATGCGCCGTCGCCGCCGCTGCATCGTAGCAAGCTTTTGCCGTCGCTGCATCGTGTTGTTGTTGCCGTTGCAGCCATCGCCGCCGCGTGTTGTTGCTGCCGTTGCAGCCATCGCCGCCGCGTGTTGTTGCTGCATCCGCCATCGTTACCGCGTGCTGTCGTTGCATCCGCTGTCGCCGCCGCTGCATCGCAGCATGCGCCGCCGCGTGCTGTCGCTGGATCTGTCGTTGTCGCCGCGTGCTGCGTAGCAGCATCCGCCGCCGTCGCCGCCGCGTGTTGCCGAGGAGCCGGTGCAACGACGAAGCATCGTCAGGTTTGCTGATGCTGCGATGAAGCATTGCCGAGGCGCCGGAGCAGCGACAAAGCATCGTCGGGTTCGTCGGTGCTGCGATGAAGTATTGCCGAGGCGCCGGAGCTGCGACGAAGCATCGTCGGGTTCGTCGGTGCTGCGATGAAACATATCTGAGGCGCCGGAGCTGCGACGAAGCATCGTCGGGTTCACCGGTGCTGCGATGAAGCATTGTCAAGGCGCCGGTGCTGCGATGAAACATTGCCGAGGCACCGAAGCTGCGACGAAGCATCCTCGGGTTCGCCGGTGCTGCGATGAAGTATTTGTCGAGGCTCCGGTGCTGCGTTGGAGCATCGCCGGGCGGCCAGCCGGCCAGTGTTGCGTCTGTGACTGATGGCGGGGTTGCTGTGACCAGACGAGACTCCGGCAAACGGCAGCGCTTCATTGCCTGCTGAGGAGGGGGCTGCTGCTTCCAACAACTAAGCACTGCGAAAGAAGAATACGAAGGAAGAAGAGGAAGAAGCGTTGTTGAGAGCCTATGATCTAACGGCCACCTACGTCTAAATCAGACGGCTGCGCAGGGGCTGATCTTTTCTAAGATCAGCCGGCTTACGCCTAGCAGCCGCCGGATGTAAACGGCACTATTGCTAGAGCCTAGCGTGTGAGCAGGTGTGGTGTATAGCATTTGCATGCATGCGGGATATCTTGCACTAACAAAAAAAAGTTTGCCTTCTGTAAAAATATACGGTACTCCTTACCATCTACTTTCTCTGTCCCATAATTTAAGACGTTTTTTCGCACTACACTGATATACTCCCTCCGTTCGGAATTACTTGTCTCAAAAATGGATGTATTTAGAACTAAAATACATCTAGATACATCCATTTTTGAGACAAGTAATTTCGAACGGAGGGAGTATTATTTGTCGAAGGGGGTACGTTATTGAAGTACTCTTGATTTTTTCTATTTGCCACCGTGATTTAATACTATGTATGTTCTGTGGAAGTTTCTTAGAACAACATGCTGCCATCAAGCCCATGAGCCGATGGGTCGTGTTGGTTTGTCTTTCAACCTGTCAGTGTCACCCCTAGCTATATCTTCACTGCTGTGTCTTGATTTGCCCATGAGGCCATGACGACAACAACAACAATGTGAGTAGAATGTAGATTGTCTCGTGCATCCATGTGTTGGATTGACGTCTAAGTAACAATATCATTCGTTGAGAAGGAAATAGAGAAACCTTGTTTGTGTCCAACTTAGCATTAGTGTCACGGTTTATGGCTTAGTCCTGGCGAGTTGATCTGATAAAACTCATCATCATGTAAATACTAATAGAATGCCCGTGCGTTGCTACGGGCTCTTTGTATATAACAATAGTTCAACATTAATTGTGTATAATATATACTTTACCCTCATATTAATTATGCTTATGCATCATTGTCGACCTTTTTTGATGTAAAGACCCTCTTTCTCACTCTGTCTCTCATCTCCAACACTCTTCTTTCTCTCTCTCTCTCTCTCCATCCATTTCCCTATTGTGCCCTCATCTTCTCCATCCTCTCAAATTCTTTCAATCAGTTTTTTAAGTGTTCGACTATACACAAAATAATATTTTTTTCAGTGTAATATTTTCAGGACTAATAGCATCTTCAATAGACGGTCCATATGTAAAAATAACCAACATTTGAATCTTCTGAGGCAAAAAATATCTCTCCAACAGACGGTCTATATGCAAAAATAAATAAATACATTTCCGCCTCCACGAGATGTAAATTACAACACCTCGCGGTGCAAATTTACATCTCCGGAGTGCCACATGTCGTCCATCGGAATGGGTCTCACCCGATAGCCTCGTTCCCTGATGAGATTTATTTTTTATGATTTACACATTAATTTTCTTAAAATCGGTTATTTGTTTCCTAATTAATGTGATTGAGCGATTTTTCTTAAAATCATTTATTTGTTTTCTAATTGATGTGATTGAGCGATTTAAGGTAATGTTAATTAAATTAGATTTGATCTTTAGAGATTGATCGTTGTTGATTGTACATTACTAAATAATTTGCGTCAGCATGGAAAATTCTGATATGTTCAGATTTCTTTCATTGTGTGAGAGGGTGACGCGAAAATAAACCGTTGAAGTGGGGAGGGGATGAAAAAAATCTACGAAAAAAACCCAGTGAAAATGGGATGGGACGAAAAAACCCGAAACGGAGACTACCAACTGCTCCATTAGAAGTAAATAAAATAGAATGAAGACCATGAGAAAGAAACCAGATGGAAACCCCGCCAATGCAAAGTAATACTATACATTTTGATTTTAGAAGGAGAAGAAAAATAAATAAAAAAGACCCATGGAAATCGAGGGTTCTCATCTATTCGACGTCAATAAGGAGAACACCCAAGAGCCAAAGATGAGCGTAGGGGAGATGGATTCACAGACGTGCTTCCAGTCACGGTGTCTTTGGTACCTAGGGTTGGTAGCTCTAACCAACTAGCACTGTGAAACTGCTTTTTTTCTTTGTAAACTGTTGTTGTTCTATTTGTTAAGTCACCATATGAATATATTGTGCAAATATCCTCCATCATGGGTGTAAGATATTTATTTGGTGTTGCGAGTGTTGATACATTTTTGATAAATTTGGTCAAAGTTCATAAAGTTTGATTTAAGACTAGACTGATATGAGTAATAATGTCAAATGGAGAGGGCATGCTTTGTGGAAGTTCCTTCTAGAAATATCCCAATTCTCTAGTACCCACCTTTCCCGCCGGATTATTAGTCCGGAGGGACATTTTGGTAAGATCAGGGCACAAGGGGGGTGGCTTTCCTGTTTCAAATTTGCCCCATTAGCGCGCTAGAATCACTTGGCATTAGGTAGTAAATATCCTGTAAGTGCATCTAGTGCCGTATCTAGTTGGTTTTGGAGTATTGACGACAAACCTAGTTGAGGGACTAATGTGTTTGTGAGAATTGCAGGATAACACAGGCAGAAGTCCCTCATTGATTCGGTTTTCCTATCAGAGATGACCCCTAACAAATGTATGAAGACATTGATGTCAAAGGTGGTATATGAAGATATTCACATTGAAGACTATGACAAGAGAAGACATCGCATGAAGCCTATGGAGCTCAAAGACTTAGATCTTTCGTAGTTCTTTTTCTTCTTTGTTGAGTCATAGGAACCACCGTACTATTAAGTGGGGTCCAAGAGAACCAGTCAGAATGACTGAAGTGATGCTTAACCAAAACCTATGTCTTCGAGTGAAGACTATGAGAGCGAATCTTGTCCAGAGTTGGACAAGTCAGCTTTGCTTGTAGCCCAAGTAAAGTTACCGTGTGAGTTTGAAATCTGACCGTTGGAACACGTGTCAGTTCCTTAGTGACTCAGGGTCATTTCGGACAAATCAGGTCGGGTTACCTAGTGGCTATAAATAGCCCACCCCCTACAACCATAAATGGTTGGCTGCTCAGAGTTAGTATACGGCTTTTGTCGTTTGAGAGCAACCCACCTCGAAGCCTTTGAGAGAGAATTCCTTGCGAGGATAAAGCCCTAACCACCCAGAGCCAAAGAGAATTAGGCATCACTTAAGTGTTCTTGTCTGTGTGATCTGAAGACTTATTACACTTGAGGACTGTGAATCCTCCAGCCGGTTAGGCGTCGCGTTCTGAGCATCCAAGAGACATTGTGGATCGCCGGTGAACGAAGTCTGTGAAGGTTTGGGAGTCTACCTTGAAGACTTACCAGAGTGATTGGGCGAGGTCTGTGTGACCTTAGCTCAAGGGGAATACGGTGAGGACTGGGTGTCCTAAGCTGCGTGTTCAGGACTGGGTGTCCGGGACTGTGTGTCCTCAGGTTTAAATACCTAGCCGCCCTAACCAGACGTACAGTTGTCACAGCAACTGGAACTGGTCCAACAAATCATTGTCTTCAACGTGTCACTGGTTTCATCCTTTCCTTCCCTTTACTTACTGTTGGTCCTTGTGAAGTCATAGTATGATTGCACTATCTTTTATCTTCACTGAGTGACTGCGTGTTCTGTTTGGCTTTATAATATCTTCCTACCTGATCCTTACTACATTGCTGCTATTAGTCATTGTGCTTTCACTCCATTGAATATTTGATTATGGTTTGCCTAGTGTAGTCTACCTTCCGCTGCATGGTAATATGTTTATTTCTATTGTTCGTCTTCATAACTTCCACGTTTTGAAGACTTTCATAAAAATCGCCTATTCACCCCCCCTCTAGTTGATATAACGCACTTTCATATCCCAACAATTAATATCGCCTCTCTTGCACGAGTCCCTCCCTCGCGTGCGCACACTTGCCACACTTGCATGGGCCCATGCATGTCATATTGCCTTTCCTGGACTTGTTTATCATACAAATAGAAACCCAACGTTCCTTTTTGAAGTTTTACCAAGATGGAACCATGATTTGGAGAGAAAGGCACCATTCCCGAGTTTTGCAAATATGGTGCTAGGGTTTGAATTGTGGAGTACACCATCTCTTGTTATAAGTCTAGCCAGCTTCTTCATATTCTTTCAATGCTCTTTGTTTTCTAAAGCATTGCTTCCTGGCGATCTTAACAAGTTCATGTCAAAGGTGGCCTCGAAGCTGGCAAAGGGGATGGGAGTGGTGGCCGATTGTCCACCACCAACGTAGTAGACAATGTCGTGTACACAATGGAGTCGACCAGCTACATCTCGGTCTTACTTGGCTTGTGTGACATCATAGGCTCATTGGATGGTGGCGGTGGAGCTCGTGAGCCAGTTCTAAGCCTTGTTGGGCATGACCCAGTGTAGAGTAGTCGTGTGCGTGCAATAATATGCATATTTTAGTTATAAATTTAATATGCCTCTATCATGCGCATTAGGCATATTTTAATCCAAATTTAATAGTTATAGATTACACATGTGAAAAGGACATCTAAAACCCTAGGTGGGAGGAAGGCCCGCCTCTCCTTGAGAGTGAGTTAAGCGGGTTATTGGCCCATTAACACATATTGTGCCTAGCCAGCCTCTTCATATTCCAAATTTAATAGTTAGGTGCCAGGATTTGAATTTTGGAGTACACCATTTCTCATTATAGGTCTAGCCAGTCTCTTCGTGTTCTTTCAATCCCTTTCTTTTTTCTAAAGCATTGCTTCCCTGCGATCTTAATAAGTTCATGTCAAAAGGTGGCCTTGTGACCCACAAAAGGGTGTGGGAGCGGCGACTGATTGTCCACCGCCAACGTAGTAGATGACATTGTGGTACACAATGAACCTGACCAGCTACTTCTCGGTCTTATCTGGTGTGGGTGCGAGTGGATAGCATTCGGCTTGTGTGACATCATATGCTTATCGGATGGTGGCGGTGGAGCCTATGAGCCAGTTCTAGGGCTTGTTGGACACGAGCGGGTGTTGAGTAGGCAGCGTGCCTGCAACAATAGGCATATTTTAGTCATAAATTTAATATGCCTCTATCATGAGTAGTAGACATATTTTAATTCAAAATTTAATAGTTGTAGATTACAGATGTGAAAAGGACGTCTAAAATCCTAGGCATGAGGAAGCCTGCCTCTCCTTAAGAGTGACTTAAGTGGGTTAGTGGCCCATTAACACATACATTTTCAAAAAATAAACATTTAACTACATTTTTTAAAACAAAAATATATTCAAGACCAAATTAAATAAAAATATTGAAAATCATTTTCATAGG
The DNA here is from genome assembly GCF_003073215.2 of Triticum urartu. NCBI lineage: Eukaryota > Viridiplantae > Streptophyta > Magnoliopsida > Poales > Poaceae > Triticum > Triticum urartu. Next base: position 22,116,317 of record NC_053025.1, read on the forward strand.
CCAAGAATAAAAGTCTCGTATTACTATTGCCATACTCAAAGGAACCGAATGCTACTTGGTTAGGGAGATCTTTTACGAACCTGGCGCAAATAACATTTTGCAGACTAATGTGGGCAAATGGGAGGGTCGGGATTTCTTGGCATGGAACTGGAACGCAAATGGATTTTTCTCTGCTAAGTAGGGTATGAATATTTCATAATCAGTACGGACACCAAGGGTGGATATTCATCTAACCTTAAAAACCATAAATGCTGGCTGAAACTATGGAGTGTGAATGCTCCTAAAAAATGAAGATCCATGCTTGGCTTGTCACCCTTTGAAGTGTGGCTGTGGGCGCAGAACTGGCCAGGAGGAAAATAAATTTAATGTGAACTATTATTTGTTTCCATTGGTCATGTATTAAAAATGTTCACGAATAAATCACACACCAAATTTGTGCAATATGTAAAACTATTTGTTGGGACTAGTATATGTGGACATGTTCATTGAAAAAAGATGTTCATTACTATCAATATTTTTTGTGTATCTTGAAGAGTAATATGACAATACATTCTAGAACAAATATGCATGTATTTAAAAATAAAAAATGCTCACGACTTCAATAATAAAATGATCGTGTATATTAGAAAAGATCTTCATGTACTCAGCACTAAAATAAAAAAACTTTTAAAATAAAAATAGAATATAAAAACACAACAAAATAGAAATAAAAACTACTTCCTTCTCACACTCAACAACGACTGGGTGGCTTCGGCGAGGGAGAGACATCATCAGCGGCGCGCCATCGACCGGTTCAGGACGAAGAACATAACCCGCAGGACTTTGATCTATTTTCAGGCGTATGTACCACCAGTTTGATCAATAAATCCGAAGCCTCTTTCGGATATAGAGAAAAAAAATGGCAAAGTACCTAGTTATTGGGCTGGCCCAATAGCACCACGCTCCAGGCTGATTCCGATCTAATGCGGCCCGGCCCGAATTCCTCTTACGGCCCAAGCTCCACTAGGTCGGTTTTCTCTTTGGAGGAACAGTCAGTCTCGTATGCAACCTGATCTTTTTTTCCCCACCTGTGGGCAAACCCTCCCCCAGCCTGCACGCATCGGCACGGCATCTCCTCGCTCTGCCGCGCCGCCGCCGCCGCCATGAAGCGCTCCTTCGACGCCATGGAGGCGAAGCCGGTGTTCCTCTCCAAGGAGGAGCGCCAGCGCCTCGCGCTCGAGCGCCGCCAGGCGGCCGTCGCTGACCAGCGCCGCTCCGCGCTCGACATCCTCCAGTCGCTCCCGCGGCCCCCTCCGCCGCCTCCCCCGTCCGGCGCCCCCCGAGACTCCTCCTCGTCCCACCGCGACCCCTCCGACCGGGACAGGGGCGACAGGGGGGACAGGGACAGGGACCGGGACCGGGACCGCCGCCGCGACGACGACTCCCGCCGGGACCGAGATCGGGATCGCGACCGCGACCGCGACGAGCCTTCCCGCCGGGACCGGGACCGTGACCGCGACCGGGACAGGGAGCACCGGGACAGGGAGCGCGGGGAGCGGGACAAGGACCGGGAGAAGGACCGGCTGGAGAAGATGGCGGAGAGGGAGCGGGAGAAGGAGCTGGAGGCCATCAAGGAGCAGTACCTGGGGTCCAAGAAGCCCAAGAAGCGGGTCATCAAGCCCTCGGAGAAGTTCCGCTTCTCCTTCGACTGGGAGAACACCGAGGACACCAGCCGCGACATGAACATGCTCTACCAGGCGCCGCACGAGGCCCGCCTGCTCTACGGCCGCGGCTTCCTCGCCGGCATTGACCGGCGCGAGCAGAAGAAGGCGGCCGCCGTGTTTGAGAAGGAGACCCGTGCCGAGCAGCGCCGCAAGTTCGGCGTGGAGGACCGGCCTGAGGATGATGTGGCTGATAAGAAGAAGGCTGCCGCCGCGGAGATGTATGATGCCTTCGACATGCGGGTGGACAGGCACTGGTCTGAGAAGGGCATCGAGGAGATGACGGAGCGGGATTGGCGTATTTTCCGGGAGGACTTCAATATCTCCTACAAGGGGTCTCGCATACCCCGGCCGATGCGCAACTGGCCTGAGAGCAAGCTTGGGACTGAGCTGCTTCGTGCTATTGAGAAGGTTGGGTACAAGAAACCGTCACCGATCCAGATGGCTGCCATTCCACTTGGTCTCCAGCAGCGTGATGTCATTGGTATTGCAGAGACAGGTTCGGGCAAGACTGCCGCTTTTGTGCTTCCTATGCTGTCATACATTACTCGCCTGCCGCCTATAAGCGAGGACAATGAGGCCGAGGGTCCTTATGCTGTTGTCATGGCACCTACTCGTGAGCTTGCTCAACAGATTGAGGAAGAGACGGTGAAGTTTGCAACCTATCTAGGCATTAAAGTCGTTTCCATTGTTGGTGGTCAGTCGATTGAGGAGCAAGGTTTCAAGATCAGACAGGGCTGTGAAGTTGTAATTGCAACGCCTGGTCGGCTTCTTGATTGTCTGGAGAGAAGGTATGCTGTGCTCAACCAGTGCAACTATGTTGTACTTGACGAGGCTGATAGGATGATTGATATGGGATTTGAGCCACAGGTTGTTGGTGTCCTTGATGCCATGCCGTCAAGTAACCTGAAACCTGAGAATGAGGAAGAGGAACTGGATGAGAAGAGGATTTACAGGACAACTTATATGTTCAGTGCCACCATGCCACCTGCTGTTGAGCGCCTTGCTAGGAAGTACCTCCGGAACCCAGTTGTCGTCACAATTGGTACAGCTGGCAAGGCCACAGATCTGATAACTCAAAATGTGATCATGGTGAAGGAGTCAGAGAAGATGTCACGACTCCAGAAGATACTCACAGATCTTGGGGACAAGACGGCCATTGTGTTCTGCAACACAAAGAAGTCAGCAGACAACCGTGCTAAGGATCTGGACAAGGCAGGTTTCCGCGTCACAGCACTGCATGGAGGGAAGTCACAAGATCAGAGGGAGATCAGCCTTGATGGATTTAGGAACCGCAGGTTCAATGTTCTTGTAGCGACTGATGTTGCAGGGCGTGGTATTGATATTCCTGATGTCGCTCATGTTATTAACTATGAGATGCCTAGTTCAGTTGATACATACACACATCGCATCGGAAGAACAGGGCGTGCAGGAAAGAAGGGACTTGCAACTTCATTCTTGACTCTGGATAACACTGATATTTTCTTCGATCTGAAACAGATGCTTACTCAGAGCAATAGTCCCGTCCCTCCAGAACTTGCTAGGCATGAGGCGTCGAAGTTTAAGCCAGGATCGGTTCCCGATAGACCTCCAAGAAGAAATGACACCGTCTATGCATCTCACTGAAGCAATCTGCTGCAGAAGAGGCGGAGATCCTTCTTGGGTACAATTCAGGGCCACCTTCTACTGTGTCGAGATTTAGTACTTATGAGGTACAAACATGATAACAATTGAACCATTATCCTTTCCTGTTTGCAAACCAGCCTTTCTATTTTCTGTAACCTAAGTATATTCGGATATTTCTGTGATGATTCAGAACTGGACCTATGTATCTTATTGTACTGTGGGTGCCATAATGCAACTGTCATGCCCAAACATCGACTGCTTTTGAAGTGTTTTTTGCAGGTTAAACAAACTGAGTTTATTTTTTGTACAGCCAGTTAATTTCTCCAGATTCATTTTCTATCATTTTTGCAGAGGGCAAATGCTCAATCTTGATCTTCATTGTGGAGATTTATGTGGTTCTTTCAACATTAGTCTCAAGAGGTGCCAACTTTCTTATTTTCCTTTTTTGTTATGCACTTCAGTATTCAGTTGTAGAGCTATGTATTTCTTTTTAAGTAAGCTATAATAAAATGAGATTTGAAATGACCGAGCTACCATGTCAAAAAAACATTCCGATTGTGTTAGGTCTCATTATAATTTTATTATACACTTCATTCAAGAATGGATAGAAAGTGCTTTTGTTTGGCTAAACTTCTGAGTTCTAGACAATGATTATGAATGTGCACAGGTGCTGAAGCCTGTTGAATAACTAACCTTAGATCAATGGCTATGGTAGAAATATAGTCATTCTTTGTTGTTTCTATGGATTGAATTTTTTGAGAGAGCACAGCTAGAGTTAAGTGTTTATATGTAGTCATATGAGAGCAGTTAAGATAGTTGATCGTGCTCTGCTCTGTGTTTTGTGTTTGTTGATTGCCACGTTGATAAAATATGTGTCACAATGTGCATGAGGGTAATATCTCGTAAGAGTAATGAATTTTCAGAGAGAATTGGAAGTTCCATCTGATTGAGTTTTGGGTTATGAGCAATTGACCCATTTGGCCATTTCTGTGCTAGTCCTGTACAATCAGTGCATACTGCTGAAACCAAAGAAATTGTGCTAGATAACCTAATCTGTTGTGTGTTTATGATGTAAAATCCCAGATATGTTTTGTGGAAGATCAGATCCTAGGTGTTTGTGGGCTTGTACCAATGATCGGTGATGTGGCCATATACTTTTGATTTAGAAATTGCACACCCACTGTTGCCTGTTAAACAAAAGGTATACTTGCTAATATTTGCAAGTTTTCTTATCTTCAGTGAAGAAATGATGGCATTTTTAAGATATATCCTATTTTTCAACTATAGTCCTTCCACACCATGGGACCCCCAGCTGGAAACCCTGAAACCCCCCAGTCCCTTTCTGTCTCACATTATCACCACATTGTGTGGGCTTCACCTTGCACCCACACGCCCCATGAGACATGATGATTTTTAATGATTTCAAGGCCATTTTGAGTGAGCAGTAGTTGTCTTGGTAGTCTTAAATAACTCATGTGGAATACTGCTTCTCTTCCAAAATATTTGAAGTACTAGGTTTCTCTAAGTCAAACTTCCTCAAGTTTGACCAAGTTTATAGGAAAAATTATTGATATCCACAAAATCAAATATATATAGTATGAAGTTATATTTATGATTAATTAATTGAAACTAATTTGGCATTGTGGGTGTTGGTATATTTTTCTGTAGACTTGGTCAAACATAAAGAAGTTTGACTTATAAACCTAGAAATTCAAGTATTTTGTAACGGAGTATATATCTCTTAACATAGGAAACGAACAACAGATGGTCATGCTAATGGTATTGAAGAGGACATTTGCAGTGTGCACAGTGGCATAAAAAATGACGTTTGCGGTGGCATAGGCATAATATCAGTGTTTCAGTTGATCCATTTGTTAACAGTTTCAGCTAAAATGTCTTAAAACCATTCTTTTTGATTTTAACTATTGTCAATTATTATTGTAATCTAGAATACGCTTACTCAGATGTTCCGGTGGGAGCATGCTTGTTTTAAAGGTGCTGAACATTTGTAGGTTTGTAAGCTCATTTGAATTTAATCTGCCTTCCCATTCTAGTGCTCTAAATATAGTACCTTTTCACGCGTAGGCATCCAATAATCAAATTCTGGGCATGTTGCTGAGGATGTGTGTTCTGCTGTGGATCATTATGGAGGACCCAATCATCAAATGCCTAGCGTATAGGAAGGGATATCAGATGTGTGTGGACTGTGGTGTCTTGGGTAGTTAGTGAAATATGCCAGAGGGGCTGCTCCGATATAGCCAGAATGATGCAGCCCTCAGGGATGGCATGCCACTGAAAGCTCCCTCTGTAAAGAAATATAAGAGATTTACAGAGGGAGTATCTCTTAAAATGCACCAAGCAAATTAAGCAATACAATAACGCTACATAATCAAATGTGATAAGCATTTTGTAACACCCACAAGCTTTGTGCCCTGTTTCTAAGTTACGTTCTGATGATGGAACTGTTGCTGTCTATACCCTTGTACTGTTTCTAACCTGATTTGCTTATTATGTTGTTTCAAACCACCTGGCTGCTTGTTATGTGTTTGAGACTTATTAGAGTTGATTTTGTGTAAATGAATTTGATACTGTGAGTTTGTGGCACACTCAGATGTTGTTTTGTGTTTTGTCATAACTTGGAAGGGAAAGCAGGGTGAGCACGACAGCAGCTGCATTTCACATCACCCTAGCATCAGCAACCCCAACTCCTTGTCCGCTTCCATGGATATATTGTGAAGGTTGGCACTGAATTTGACAGAAGCATCTTACCAGGTTGTGGATTTCAAGGGGTGATGTAGTGCAGATTAGCTGAGCAAATTCGGAGGTATGGTGAGTTCTCCGATGAAATTGGCCAGCCCTGTTGAATTCTCTTAACTAGTTGGTAGTCAGTCCTATCTGTACGTGATGTGAAGTAGATCGTGAGTTCCAGTTTGGCTATCTGGAACCTTGGCGTCGTGTAACTTTGATCAACGTCTATCTGGAACCTGGTGTTCTGTCGTAGCATCGATTGTGGGTGTGTACACGTGTGTGCACCATGACACGTGCCTCCGCCGGGGAACAAACGCCTGCCACCATGGCTTGGTTTCTCCCTTCTTTGGTGCAAACACCGCTCAACGCCAGTACAAAAGCAAACAGCCGCCATGCGGTCACCATTCTGTCATGTGTTATGCAGAGCACCGATCGCCGTTCAGAGCATCGATCCGCCATGGCGAGCACCGTAGTGAACCGCATGACAAGATGCGCGCCAGGGACGTGGGGAAAGTGGCCCGCCGAGGCCGGCGACTCGCTGCCGCCGCTGGCGTCGAGCTGCGCACCGCGCCGTGCGGCAAGTTCCAGCGTTACCACAGATCCTGGCGCTTTGCAGGTTCATTCAGGTTCTGCTGCATGGTGTACTATGCTGCTTCTTCTGCCTCCGGTGTCCATCGTCGTCGGTTGTTAAGAGGGAGTGTGATTTGCTGCTTTGCAGGTTGTGGAGTGGAACAAGCAACTGCTACGGTGTCTAAGTCTGAATAATATTAAACTGCTACTGCGTCAAGTCTTTTTTAACCGAAATACTGCTTATAAGGGTGCGTTTGTTTACAAAGTATTTTTGCAGTTTTCAGGAAATACTGTGGTTTCTGAAAATACTTTGGTATTACATACGTTGAGGTGTTTGGGTAAAACAAAAGCAGAAGTTTCATAAACTGCAGTATGCCAAAAACTGTGGTTATTTTGCAGTATCTAAAAAAGTGGTCCAGACCTCTTTTTCCTAAACAGAAGCGAGAGAAGTCATTGAAGAGAGCGCACTTGACGTTCCTGTCTACGTTGAGATAAAATCAGATGCATGCGATCACTACTATTTTGCCTCTTTCCATTATCTTGTTAGCGAATCTTATTCCATCTCCTAATTAATAGGCGAGTCGGTTAACATTGCCTTCTGTTAATTGGTGTCCCAAGTCCTTCTGGTGATTGCAAGTTGCAACGCTGCCGGGCGGCATATACATTTTAGATGGCACCGGTGGATGGGAATACAACACTACTAAATGGCGGCTGTTAGCATACGCTAATTAGTCCGGTCATGTAGCACCTTTAGTTAGTTGAGTTAGTTTTATCTGTCATCCTGCCTTATAATCCGGTCAAAACTGTAGTATAAGAACACCACCCAAACACCTGGTAGTTTTAGTAAAACTGAGAAAAACCATGGTTTAAAGAAACTGCAGTATTCTTTGGCCACACATCGAAATACTGTGGTTTTCAATTACCACGGTTTTCTAAAAACTTTGTTGCCAAACTAGTTTTAAATGTGTACTGGGAATTGTCGTAGCACTTGCTCTTACCTCGAGTTAACATTCAGACAATTGAAATAGATTGGATAATTGTCTAGTTGTGGAAGAAAAGTTCATATCAGTCCTAGGCACAAAACATTTGACCAGCCGTGACCCTTTCTCCTTTCTGAGATACTAGATATCATCTCTCACAACCAAGCATTGGGCAATTCAAATGCCATGCAATAGAACGACACCAGATCATTTAAATGCTGAACGAGAACTACCTTTTGTATTACATATAGATGCCGGCAAAACAATACAAAACAGATACTAGTACATGGGATGCTAGCTCTCAAGTAAATACCAAAACATTATTACATTATGATAATACATTGTAACACGTTCAATACCAGACTCTGAACTGCCAAGGCTAATCTAGAACGTAGGAGTAGCAACCACCTCTCGCAAACCGTACTTGATAAATGGTAGAGGAACAAAATTTCCAAAACAATAAAATTGAGAAAAGTAAATGATTAATTAATCTGCTAAAACTTAGGATGATTAAGAACTAAGAAACACGGATACATGGTAATACAACAGCCATATGGGGACGTTAAGTATATATAAAACAAAATAACAATATGCCATCTAATAAAAAGAAAAATAATGATGGGATGCAATTATACTGCCCCCTTTGTTGTCTCCCTGCCTGTCAATGGTTGAGTTGAATGAATCTAAATCTCCTCATACCGAGATCTTTGCAACATGCAAATACATACTATGCTAATATTGGAAATTGTAACAAACATAAATCTTCACTTCACCCGTGGAGGATTGGCTGCTGCTCAAGATATCATGCCCCTGGCCAGCAATAAGACGGCGACACCAGCAGCAACAAGGAAAGACCCAAGCACAAAGCGGCATCCACAGCAGGCGGAAGTTAAGCAAGAACCCAAAGCAGCAAAGGCACTCCGACAGCCGACAGCAATAGTTCAGCAGCAAAAAACGAATCAGAAAGAGGTGAGGGTGAGGTAATTTGTTTCTAAATATCATTATCTTGGTCAGTATTTAACAATCTGGCATTCTGTTTCGGAAGTGTATGGACAGGGAAAGCTCAGTACAGTGTTGACTTGCAATGAAAGTGGATGGATGGTTTTTTGGTTCCATGAGGATGAACAATTCCTGCATGTTGTTTTGATTGGTCCTAGTCCATAAAGATACGGTGTAGATTGTCACAAAGTTATCCATTTAACATTTAATTAACACTTTTCAATAATCTCAATGCAGTTTAGTGTAGTTTCTGTGAAATTTCAGTTCTGCGTAAAAATGCAGTTATATATGCAGTTTACCTGTATTCTTGCATCTCCTGACCAACTTTTGAGCAAGGGGCTTGAACAAAATGGGTGCACATACTTGCATATTTTGACTAACTCCTGAAAAAGCAAGGATAGATTACTCAATCTATGTGTATTGTAACTGCAATATGATGCTTGGTCACATGAATGCATTGCTTTGCTAAGTCTTCTAATTTCTGTTGTATGGTGTTCAGGTTTTTGGGACCAAATTGCTACATATAGCATGCATTGCTAAATCTTGTAGCTTAATAGTTGGGACAAATTTTTGCTGCTGCTAGCTTGAATACTTGACCATTTTGAAACCGTAATAAATCCATAGGAAACTCAAGAAGGGTTGTCTATAGGAAATTAATAGACATGACCATCTAACAATTACAATTTAGCTTGAAATAAAATGATTATCAGTACATAATCTCATTCCTAACCTTGTAATAACTCAAAATAATGCTGATTTGGAATGAGAAGCTTGTGCATTTCCCATTGCAGATCAATGTACTAAATTTGCATGTGATTCTACAAAGGACAAACTTTATCTACATGACATTAACTTTAGAAGCACATAATCTGTTTCCCACTCACATTTTCCTGGAGTACTCATATTGGTGATGCGGCAGGTATGAATTTTGTACTACTGCAAAAATCAAATCTGAATGAGGTGGGCGCGATGTTACCTGCTCAAGCTTCCTTGCTGCCGGGAGCAACTAACGGCAGAAAGTTGCGTTGGGGGAAGAAATAGGGGAGGAATGAGTTGAAGGCGTACCTTGCTGCCACGAGGTGAGCTGTTTGGGAGCTTCAGCAGCAGACGAGACGGCGAGTACAGGCGGTGGCGGCGGTGGAGGCTAGACTGCAGCGCGTCACCCGCGCTCCCTTCTAGGGGCCGCTAGATAGAAGGGCCCAGCAGAACCGAAGGAAATCACCGCCGCCGAGCAGAACCGAACGAAAGTCCCGACGCCAATTGTAGGCTGGCAACACAAGCGCTCCACCCAGCCGAGCAAAGAACAGCGCAGGCATGCAGCGACCAACATCCACGGTGGGTCAACGCGCCCTGTGGTTTGTGCATGAAGCGTTCAACTGAGTCACTCATGTTAAGTGAATATGGAGAGAAAGATTAAGATAACAAAATATTGTAGTTCTGATTGAATAAGAATTCCAGTTGCTACTTGTATAAGTGTAGGGTTGAACATATTTTAATGGCAAAATGTTCCACTGTTTGCTTGAACGTTATGACTAAATAAGTGTTCTGGTAAGCTTTGAGCATTTGCAGAATTGAACAGAAGAATAACATATGCAGAATTATGAACAAAGCTGAACAAAACTGAACTGAATTCCACTTGTTGCTCCTAACACTTAACTAAATGGCACACAAAACTGAACTTGAACTGAACTAAATGGCAACTATTGCCTAGAGTTGAGTTGAGCTGAACTAAATGACAATTATCGCCCAGAATTGACTAAACTGAATGGCACCCAAAATTAAACTTGAACTAAACTAAATGGCAACTATTGCCTGGAATTGAGTTGAAATACTTGTTTACACTCTCACTTGAGTTAGAGCACATGTTTTCCAAAAAAAACAAAAGTATTTCACCACAACCCAGAAAAAATGCCATCTGTGACCAGGCCCTGTAAATAAAAAATAGAAGTATAGTTTTTAGACAGAAATTATGATCTCTAGATTTGTAAACTAACTGAATATGAGTGAATCATTATGACTGAATGAATGCTCCAGTAACCTGCAAGTTTCCAGTTTGCACCACGCAAGCAGCGTATTCAACTATGTATGACAAAAAAGCAGGCCACCACTATAGCTTGTACAGATTTTGTAGTTATACGGAAACATCATGTTCTCCGTCTTACTATGAAACTGCACCCCTTGTGAATCAGGCCACTCCAAAATGGTGTCCATAATTTGAATCAAAAATATAATTTTGGTCCACTGAAGTTGGTGTACACCACACAAGACCTAGGTATAAATTTCCATAAGAAGTGATTTCTATTTGGTTCCTGTGATAAGTAATAATCAGAAATAACACTCAACATGAGCTAAGCTAGCCAGGTAAGATTAGTCAACCTAATCCAGTTTCCTACTAGGCCTTTAAATTATTTCTGCCGAGGGAAGCATGTTCAATTGCCTCTTATTTTTCTTCCTCTTAGCTTCATATCAGTCGGCGCTTTTCCATCACCGGTGAACATTAAAAATGAATACAATTGCATGATCACATAGAAGTATAATTAAGTAGCAGCAGCATATACGATCTATAATAATGCAAAGCATAGCCAGACAACCATTCGATGCTGATTACAATCAAAGGTGCAACAAAAGGTCAATGAAAATTGTTAATCTGACAAAAGAGTGAAAGCATCATTAATATTGGAAGAAAACTAAATATTACTCCCTCCGATCCAAAATAAGTGTGGCAGTTTTGAACGAACCCGGGCTCAAAACTGCGACACTTATTTTGGGTTGGAGGTAGTAGAAAGAAAATATTTTTCTATAAAAAATAGAAAGAACATGTCACCTGCAGCTCATACAAAATTAGCAACATCCAAAGACAATCAACTATAATTCAAACTAAATATTTGCCCCCAGCCACCAACAAAGGCAAATGAACTGGAAGCACAATGAGGTAAACCATAGGTGTCATACAAACGAAGTAACCAAGTACAGGATAAAGTTCTTCCAAGCCCAATCGCAAGCCCAAGCAAGTAAAAAAGGAGGCAATTTATCCATGAATTCAGACCAAGACAAAAGGAGAATAAAAGGTTCCAAACAGAGCATATAGGCAAACAAAGCATACAGGCCAAGACCCAAACATCAGAAAAACAAAATTGACGACGCGTTGGAAATTGCTCTTAACCAAAACTTTTCTATTATTGATTCTCAAGGAAGTTCATCTTACTGTAAGCCTAAATTCTGTAATTCATGAGCAACCCCAATGGACTCAGATAAATCAAGGATGGAGCGATAAAAGACCTGAAGGAAATGGAGCATAATAAAATCCATAGCTCTGGTAAAAGGACGCCCTTCCAAAACAGCAGGTCAGTAGCCAAGCAAGCTCATAAAGTCATAATTCATATGATAAATTCAGGTATGCCACCTGCATCATTCAGTATGGCTATGATGAGAACCATGAATAATGCCAGAAGAACAAACCTGCAACCATAAAAGACAGCAAGATTACTGGTGGTGAAATACTGTCACGATTACCTACTATTGGATTTGCTGCTGCATTCTTACCACTATCCGTATGGTGATGCAAACGGCACAAATTTGCAGCCAAGTAGTACAAATCGTCAGGGCTCTTAGTAGGAAGAAAATAGAGGAACTTCAGCTGAACTTTGCCGTGTAGTTCACCATGCACTGCAAAATGGAGAACACAACGCAGCGGCCAGGCTCTGTGAGCACGATGTTGACGCGGACCTGGCAGCGTCCCTCGTGTCTGACACCGCTTGCCGCAGGTGCCCAACAAAATCCGAACAAAGACAATGAACATTAATGATCGCAGGAAGTGCATAGAAAATCCATAGTTTTGATATATAACTATATAATACAAGATTATTTTTTGCATACAACTGTATCTTATTGCATAGCAAAACTTTTCTATTATTGATTCTGAAGGAATTTATTTACCGTAACATCTTAATATTTTAAGGTTTTAACAAAAGAAGAACATATAGTTTAGGAATGAACGGACTACATGAGTATGAGGAAACATTTATACCCATTACTATATATTGATAAACTTCATTATCAGTTGTTTGACTTTAATAAACAGCAAGATATATCCAATTCTTGTGCGTCTTTGGAGGTTCCTTAGTTGATCTTGCCATGGTAGGATAAGCACAAATGGTAGCATGAACCTTATTCCATGTCATCGGCCGCAATATTCTTTCAGATGTACTCACTGAAGTGAGATTGGTACTTCTTAGGTTCCTCATCAGCTATTGACTGAAATATGGGTAGGGCAGAAGTTAAAACGAGATTCAGTAAGCTGCTTCAGAAATAAGAAGAAAGTACACTTGCTTTAGGATACTTTATATGGGTGAATCGGGCCCAGATATATCTTCCAGAAAGAATTCATGTATACAACGACAGCCCTAGGGAATGAAAAAATGGCATTATAATACCACGAGGGCAATGGATCCAACTCACCTTCATGTAGTCAGCAACATGACCTTCATAGATGTATTTGCGGTGAATCTCAGCGCCCGGCTGCTTCTTATCCTTCTTGAAGCCAGCAAATCTCTTGTCACTGTGTGGAATACCAAGACCACCATCCAAAGCTCCCTGCAGTAGCCAACAGACTGAAGCGGGTCTCAAATGGATAAACTATATGCTTCCTAATTCAATAACTTAGAACCCCCTAAATATAGAATAAAAGAAGCAGACCAACAACAGGCAATAAATGCAGTCCAAGATTAGGCATACTTCAAGTCCATCAGTGAGCCTGCCGCAGAGCGATGGATCAAACAACACTGTAAGTAAGCTATATTTTTTTTGGCTTTCCATATTTACCAACTACATCCTTTAAAATGTCTATTATTTAGATTTCTAACCTATCAAGCAAAATTATCAATCGTGCATTCAAGATCTGTAGGTAAACAAAATAAAGGAGACTTTTCACCACAAATCTCATCCAGCCATCACAAACCATAGCATCAGAATAAGAGAACAAAGTTTAACAAAGTGACAAAACAACAGAAAATGAAAGCATTACAGCAGCAGCTCGCCATGGCAATCCTGAAAAGCAAAGACTTGTCAGTGTGGAAGAGGTATGTAAAACCCTCTCTGCCTGATCTTCCTACTCTTCCTCGCGACTGCAGATGAAAAGAAAAGCAGTGAACTTGAGGTCCAGATCTCAGATTCATACATCCAATTTTTTGCCAAGAAAAGCAAAGTAAAAATCTGAGAACTAAAACCAACTGATACAGCTGCGGGAGCCCAAATAGTTCTGCATACAAGAATCTTTAATTCCCCATAAGAAAACTTCTCCATACCAAGTTGTATATTCTTTGACACTTTCAATGGGAAAAATATTTAGCAATAAAACTGGTCATTGAAGCTAAATCACCATTCATCTATGCAACAAGAACATAAATTAGTATCAGAATTCTAACATCAAATGTAGGTGTAGTCCATAGATAAGCTAACTACCTGGAATACCTAGCAATTTAAAATATATGCTTCAATGAAGCTCAGAATGAGAAAAAAAGGGAGACAAGAGTGAGAGCAGGGAGGAGAGCGGAGGTGGAGGCAAACCTGAACCGCCTCGGCATCCTTGCTCCTGCTCCTCCTGTGCCGGGAAGGAGAGGGTTGTGGGGCGCAGGAGATGCGTGGAGTCACCATTGTGCACAAGCAGCAGGTGTCGGCGCCCATCTTCTAAGGCCACCGCACGCCGCACGAGCCGCCGCACCACTAGACTACACATGCTCCTTGAGGAAGAGGCAGAGCGGAGCCAAACTAAATCTCATAATCCACCATAAAATTTGGTTAAAGATCACAATCGGCTAACTAAATCCAAATTGTTCCAAATTTATTAAAGATTCATTTCCACAAAAATAATAATCACCATGCTCATCTATTAGACCTAAAATCTCATAATCCACCAAACATCTTTGACTATCTTTTCAAGACACAATATCCTAACTAAATCCAACTAACATCTCATAAATCACAGAGAAATTTGTTTCAATATCACAATCACTTAACTAAATCCAAATTGTTCAAGATTAATTAATACACCGGACATCTTTGACAATCTCTTCAAGATCACAATCAACTAACTAATCCATCAAAAATCTCATACTCCAACATAAAATTTGGTTCAAAATGACAATCGCTTAACTAAATCCAAAATTTTCCAAGTTTATTAAATAATTATTTATCCACCAATACAATAATCAACATGCTCACCTACTAGACCTAAATTCACATAATCCACCAAACATCTTTTACTAGCTTGTCAAAATCACAATCGGCTAACCAAATCCAACCAAAACCTTATAATCCACCGTAAAATTAGGTTAAAAGATCACAATCACCGAACTAAATCCAAATCATTTCAAACTAAATTAAATATCTGTTCATCCACCAATATAATAATCACCATCCTCAGTTATTAGACCTAAAGTCCATAATCCACCAAACATCTTTTATTATCATCTCAAAGACACAATCACCTAACTAAATCCAACTAAAATCTCATAAATCACAGAGAAATTTGGTTCAATATCGCAATCATCTACCAAATCCAAATTGTTTAAGATTAATTAATCCACCAAACATCTTTGACATCTCCCCAAGATCACAATCTACTAACTAAATCTATTGAAAATCTTGTAATACACTATGAAATTTATTCAAGATCACAATAGCCTAACTACATCCAAATTGCTCCATGTTTACTAAAGGACCATTTATCCACCAATATAATAACCACCGTGCTCACTTACTAGACCTAAGTTAACATAATTCACCAAACATCTTTGACTAACTCTTCGAGATCACAATAACCTAACTAAATCCAACAAAACCTCAAAATCCACCGTGAATTTGTTTGAAAAATAACAATCACCTAACTAAATCAAAATTGTTCCAAACTAAATTAAAGATCTGTTTTATCCACCAATATAATAATCACCATTCTCATCTACTAAACTTAAAATCTCATAGTCGAGCAAACATCTTTGACAATTCTCAAGACACAATCACCTAACTAAATCGTCTAACTAAATAATTTGGTTCAAGGTCACAATCGTCTAACTAAATCCAAATTGTTCCAAATTTATTAAAGATTCATTTATCCACTAATATAATAATCAGCATGCTCACCTACTAGACCTAAATTCACATAATTCATCGAACATCTTTAACTACCTCGTCAAACTCACAATCACGTGACTAAATCCAACCAGAACCTTATAATCCATCGTAAAACTAGGCTAAAAATTGTTCCAAACTAAATTGAAGATCTGTTTTATCCACCAATATAATAATCACCATTCTCATCTACTAAACCTAAAATCTCATAGTCCAGCAAACATCTTTGACTATTCTCAAGACACAATCACCCAACTAAATCCACATAAAATCTCATAATCCGGCGTAAAATTCGGTTCAGTATCACAATCACCTAACTAAATCCAAATTATTCAAGATTAATTAATCCAACCATCTTTGAATATCTTCTCAAGATCATAATCAACTAACTAGTCCATAAAAATCTCATAATCCACCATATAATTTGGTTCAAGGTCACAATCGTCTAACTAAATCCAAATTGTTCCAAATTTAATAAAGATTCATTTATCCACTAATATAATAATCAACATGCTCACCTACTAGACCTAAATTCACATAATTAATCAAACATCTTTTACTACCTCGTCAAAATCACAATCACGTGACTAAATCCAACCAGAACCTTATAATCCATCGTAAAATTAGGCTAAAAAATCAAAATCACATGACCAAATTCAAATTGTTTCAAATTAATTTAAATATCTATTTATCCACCAATACAATAATCACCATCCTCCTCTACTAGACCTAAAATCTCATGATCCACAAAACATCTTTGATTATCATCTCAAGACACAATCACCTAACTAAATCGAACTAAAATCTCATAAATCACAGAGAAATTTGGTTCAATATCACAATCACATAACTAAATCCATACTGTTCAAGATTAATTAATACAACGAACATCTTTGACTATCTCCTCAAGATCACAATCAACTAAATCCATTGAAAAATCTCGTAATCCACCATGAAATTTGTTCAAGATCATAATCGCCTAACTGAATCCAAATTGCTCCATGTTTACTAAAGAAGTCGCTACTTCCTTGAGATTGAGGTTTCTTCTACCTCTAATGCCTTCTTTATTTCCTAAGAGGAGTATATCCAGGATCTTCTTGCTCGTGTTGCTCGTACTGATGAGCTTACTGCTGAGACTGCTATGGAGCTCAACATCCATCTTTGTGTCCACCTCCGCTCCCTGAAAGTCCGGACGGGCGTCTGTTGCCTGGTCACGGGTTGCTATGTGTGCTGTCTTGATCCCACATCCCGTGTTCCCTTGCTGGGCGACACCATGCTCAAGCACCACCAATGGCGAGCAAGAGCTCAGACAATCGACGCATACCTGAATTTTACCCACAGGACACGCCCGAGAACACGCGCTACCTATCGTCAAGGCCAAGGGCGCACATTAGGAGAACGTGGGATGCTTAATCAAGTGTGTGACACAAAATCCGCAAACAGGACAAGAACACCAAGCCGGACAACGGGGAATGGAGAGTGCACATGCACGTGGGATGCTGGATCAAAGTCCATCTGCTGCCACTACCCCCATTCTCTCCTCTTTTGCCTTGTTTACCGGTTATTTTCAGTAGTGGCATCATTGCCTTGAGTCACTTGTGCGTCCCTCATCTCTATTCACCAATATAATAATCAACATGCTCACCTACTAGATCTAAATTCACATAATCCACCGAACATCTTTTACTAGCTTGTCAAAATCACAATCACATAACTAAATCCAAATCGTTTCAAACTAAATTAAATATATGTTCATCCACCAATATAATAATCGTCATGCTCAGTTATTAGACCTAAAATCCATAATCCACCAAACATCTTTTATTATCATCTCAAGACACAATCACCTAACTAAATCCAACTAAAATCTCATAAATCACAGAGAAATTTGGTTCAATATCGCAATCATCTACCAACTCCAAATTGTTTAAGATTAATTAATCCACCAAACATCTTTGACATCTCCCCAAGATCACAATCTACTAACTAAATCTATTGAAAATCTTGTAATACACTATGAAATTTATTCAAGATCACAATAGCCTAACTGAATCCAAATTGCTCCATGTTTACTAAAGAAGTCGCTACTTCCTTGAGATTGAGGTTTCCTAAGAGGAGTATATCCAGGATCTTCTTGCTCGTGTTGCTCGTACTGATGAGCTTACTGCTAAGACTGCTATGGAGCTCAACATCCATCTTTGTGTCCACCTCCGCTCCCTGAAAGTCCGGACGGGCGTCTGTTGCCTGGTCACGGGTTGCTATGTGTGCTGTCTTGATCCCACATCCCGTGTTCCCTTGCTGGGCGACACCATGCTCAAGCACCACCAATGGCGAGCAAGAGCTCAGACAATCGACGCATACCTGAATTTTACCCACAGGACACGCCCGAGAACACGCGCTACCTATCGTCAAGGCAAAGGGCGCACATTAGGAGAACGTGGGATGCTTAATCAAGTGCGTGACACAAAATCCGCAAACAGGACAAGAACACCAAGCCGGACAACGGGGAACGGGGAGTGCACATGCACGTGGGATGCTGGATCAAAGTCCATCTGCTGCCACTACCCCCATTCTCTCCTCTTTTGCCTTGTCTACCAGTTATTTTCAGTAGTGGCATCATTGCCTTGAGTCACTTGTGCGTCCCTCATCTCTATTCACCAATATAATAATCAACATGCTCACCTACTAGACCTAAATTCACATAATCCACCGAACATCTTTTACTAGCTTGTCAAAATCACAATCACATAACTAAATCCAAATCATTTCAAACTAAATTAAATATATGTTCATCCACCAATATAATAATCGCCATGCTCAGTTATTAGACCTAAAGTCCATAATCCACCAAACATCTTTTATTATCATCTCAAAGACACAATCACCTAACTAAATCCAACTAAAATCTCATAAATCACAGAGAAATTTGGTTCAATATCGCAATCATCTACCAACTCCAAACTGTTTAAGATTAATTAATCCACCAAACATCTTTGACATCTCCCCAAGATCACAATCTACTAACTAAATCTATTCAAAATCTTGTAATCCACTATGAAATTTATTCAAGATCACAATAGCCTAACTACATCCAAATTGCTCCATGTTTACTAAAGGACCATTTATCCACCAATATAATAACCACCGTGCTCACTTACTAGACCTAAGTTAACATAATTCACCAAACATCTTTGACTAACTCTTCGAGATCACAATAACCTAACTAAAACCAACAAAACCTCAAAATCCACCGTGAATTTGTTTGAAAAATAAAAATCACCTAACTAAATCAAAATTGTTCCAAACTAAATTAAAGATCTGTTTTATCCACCAATATAATAATCACCATTCTCATCTACTAAACCTAAAATCTCATAGTCCAGCAAACATCTTTGACTATTCTCAAGACACAATCACCTTACTAAATCCACATAAAATCTCATAATCCGGCGTAAAATTCGGTTCAGTATCACAATCACCGAACTAAATCCAAATTATTCAAGATTAATTAATCGAACCATCTTTCAATATCTTCTCAAGATCATATTCAACTAACTAGTCCATAAAAATCTCATAATCCACCATATAATTTGGTTCAAGGTCACAATCGTCTAACTAAATCCAAATTGTTCCAAATTTATTAAAGATTCATTTATCCACTAATATAATAATCAGCATGCTCACCTACTAGACCTAAATTCACATAATTAATCGAACAACTTTTACTACCTCGTCAAAATGACAATCACGTGACTAAATCCAACCAGAACCTTATAATCCATCGTAAAATTAGGCTAAAAAATCAAAATCACCTGACCAAATTCAAATTGTTCTAAATTAATTTAAATATCTATTTATCCACCAATACAATAATTACCATGCTCCTCAACTAGGCCTAAAACCTCATGATCCACAAAACATCTTTGATTATTAGCTCAAAACACAATAACCTAACTAAATCCAACAAAACCTCAAAATCCACCGTGAATTTGTTTGAAAAATAACAATCACCTAACTAAATCAAAATAAAATCTCATAATCCGGCGTAAAATTCGGTTCAGTATCACAATCACCGAACTAAATCCAAATTATTCAAGATTAATTAATCGAACCATCTTTCAATATCTTCTCAAGATCATATTCAACTAACTAGTCCATAAAAATCTCATAATCCACCATATAATTTGGTTCAAGGTCACAATCGTCTAACTAAATCCAAATTGTTCCAAATTTATTAAAGATTCATTTATCCACTAATATAATAATCAGCATGCTCACCTACTAGACCTAAATTCACATAATTAATCGAACAACTTTTACTACCTCGTCAAAATGACAATCACGTGACTAAATCCAACCAGAACCTTATAATCCATCGTAAAATTAGGCTAAAAAATCAAAATCACCTGACCAAATTCAAATTGTTCTAAATTAATTTAAATATCTATTTATCCACCAATACAATAATTACCATGCTCCTCAACTAGGCCTAAAACCTCATGATCCACAAAACATCTTTGATTATTAGCTCAAAACACAATAACCTAACTAAATCCAACAAAACCTCAAAATCCACCGTGAATTTGTTTGAAAAATAACAATCACCTAACTAAATCAAAATTGTTCCAAACTAAATTAAAGATCCGTTTATCCAACAATGTAATAATCACCATTCTCATCTACTAAACCTAAAATCTCATAGTCGAGCAAACATCTTTGACTATTCTCAAGACACAATCACCTAACTAAATCCACATAAAATCTCATAATCCGGCGTAAAATTCGGTTTAGTATCACAATCACCTAACTAAATCCAAATTACTCAAGATTAATTAATCCAACCATCTTTGAATATCTTCTCAAGATCATAATCAACTAACTAGTCCATAAAAATCTCATAATCCACCATAAAATGTGGTTCAAGGTCACAATCGCCTAACTAAATCCAAATTGTTCCAAATTTATTAAAGATTCATTTATCCACCAATATATAATCAACATGCTCACCTACTAGACCTAAATTCACATAATTCATCGAACATCTTTTACTACCTCGTCAAAATCACAATCACCTGACTAAATCCAACCAGAACCTTACAATCCATCGTAAAATTAGGTTAAAAGATCACAATCACCTGACCAATTGAAATTGTTTCAAATTAATTTAAATATCTATTTATCCACCAATACAATAATCACCATCCTCCTCTACTAGATCTAAAATCTCATGATCCACAAAACATCTTTGATTATCATCTCAAGACACAATCACCTAACTAAATCGAACTAAAATCTCATAAATCACCGAGAAATTTGGTTCAATATCACAATCACATAACTAAATCCATATTGTTCAAGATTAATTAATACACCGAACATCTTTGACTATCTCCTCAAGATCACAATCAACTAAATCTATTGAAAAATCTCGTAATCCACCATGAAATTTGTTCAAGATCATAATCGCCTAATTGAATCCAAATTGCTCCATGTTTACTAAAGAAGTCGCTACTTCCTTGAGATTGAGGTTTCCTAAGAGGAGTATATCCAGGATCTTCTTGCTTGTGTTGCTCGTACTGATGAGCTTACTGCTAAGACTGCTATGGAGCTCAACATCCATCTTTGTGTCCACCTCCGCTCCCTGAAAGTCCGGACGGGCGTCTGTTGCCTGGTCACGGGTTGCTATGTGTGCTGTCTTGATCCCACATCCCGTGTTCCCTTGCTGGGCGACACCATGCTCAAGCACCACCAATGGCGAGCAAGAGCTCAGACAATCGACGCATACCTGAATTTTACCCACAGGACACGCCCGAGAACACGCGCTACCTATCGTCAAGGCAAAGGGCGCACATTAGGAGAACGTGGGATGCTTAATCAAGTGTGTGACACAAAATCCGCAAACAGGACAAGAACACCAAGCCGGACAACGGGGAACGGGGAGTGCACATGCACGTGGGATGCTGCATCAAAGTCCATCTGCTGCCACTACCCCCATTCTCTCCTCTTTTGCCTTGTCTACCAGTTATTTTCAGTAGTGGCATCATTGCCTTGAGTCACTTGTGCGTCCCTCATCTCTATTCACCAATATAATAATCAACATGCTCACCTACTAGACCTAAATTCACATAATCCACCAAACATCTTTTACTAGCTTGTCAAAATCACAATCACATAACTAAATCCAAATCATTTCAAACTAAATTAAATATATGTTCATCCACCAATATAATAATCGCCATGCTCAGTTATTAGACCTAAAATCCATAATCCACCAAATATCTTTTATTATCATCTCAAAGACACAATCACCTAACAAAATCCAACTAAAATCTCATAAATCACAGAGAAATTTGGTTCAATATCGCAATCATCTACCAACTCCAAACTGTTTAAGATTAATTAATCCACCAAACATCTTTGACATCTCCCCAAGATCACAATCTACTAACTAAATCTATTGAAAATCTTGTAATCCACTATGAAATTTATTCAAGATCACAATAGCCTAACTACATCCAAATTGCTCCATGTTTACTAAAGGACCATTTATCCACCAATATAATAACCACCATGCTCACTTACTAGACCTAAGTTAACATAATTCACCAAACATCTTTGACTAACTCTTCGAGATCACAATAACCTAACTAAAACCAACAAAACCTCAAAATCCACCGTGAATTTGTTTGAAAAATAAAAATCACCTAACTAAATCAAAATTGTTCCAAACTAAATTAAAGATCTGTTTTATCCACCAATATAATAATCACCATTCTCATCTACTAAACCTAAAATCTCATAGTCCAGCAAACATCTTTGACTATTCTCAAGACACAATCACCTTACTAAATCCACATAAAATCTCATAATCCGGCGTAAAATTCGGTTCAGTATCACAATCACCGAACTAAATCCAAATTGTTCCAAATTTATTAAAGATTCATTTATCCACCAATATATAATCAACAGGCTCACCTACTAGACCTAAATTCACATAATTCATCGAACATCTTTTACTACCTCGTCAAAATCACAATCACTTGACTAAATCCAACCAGAACCTTATAATCCATCGTAAAATTAGGTTAAAAGATCACAATCACCTGACCAATTGAAATTGTTTCAAATTAATTTAAATATCTATTTATCCACCAATACAATAATCACCATTCTCCTCTACTAGATCTAAAATCTCATGATCCATAAAACATCTTTGATTATCATCTCAAGACACAATCACCTAACTAAATCGAACTAAAATCTCATAAATCACCGAGAAATTTGGTTCAATATCACAATCACATAACTAAATCCATATTGTTCAAGATTAATTAATACATCGAACATCTTTGACTATCTCCTCAAGATCACAATCAACTAAATCCATTGAAAAATCTCATAATCCACCATGAAATTTGTTCAAGATCATAATCGCCTAACTGAATCCAAATTGCTCCATGTTTACTAAAGAAGTCGCTACTTCCTTGAGATTGAGGTTTCCTAAGAAGAGTATATCCAGGATCTTCTTGCTCGTGTTGCTCGTACTGATGAGCACACTGTTGAGACTGCTATGGAGCTCAACATCCATCTTTGTGTCCACCTCCGCTCCCTCAAAGTCCGTACGGGCGTCCGTTGCCTGGTCACGGGTTGCTATGTGTGTTGTCTTGATCCCACATCCCGTGTTCCCTTGCTGGGCGACACCATGACCACACGCTCAAGCACCACCAATGGCGAGCAAGAGCTCAGACAATCGACGCATACCTGAATTTTACCCACAGGACACTCCCGAGAACACGCGCTACCTATCGTCAAGGCAAAGGGCGCACATTAGGAGAACGTGGGATGCTTAATCAAGTGCGTGACACAAAATCCGCAAACAGGACAAGAACACCAAGCCGGACAACGGGGAACGGAGAGTGCACATGCGCGTGGGATGCTGGATCAAAGTCCATCTGCTGCCACTACCCCGATTCTCTCCTCTTTTGCCTTGTTTACCAGTTATTTTCAGTAGTGGCATCATTGCCTTGAGTCACTTGTGCGTCCCTCATCTCTATTCACCAATATAATAATCAACATGCTCACCTACTAGACCTAAATTCACATAATCCACCGAACATCTTTTACTAGCTTGTCAAAATCACAATCACATAACTAAATCCAAATCATTTCAAACTAAATTAAATATATGTTCATCCACCAATATAATAATCGCCATGCTCAGTTATTAGACCTAAAATCCATAATCCACCAAACATATTTTATTATCATCTCAAGACACAATCACCTAACTAAATCCAACTAAAATCTCATAAATCACAGAGAAATTTGGTTCAATATCGCAATCATCTACCAACTCCAATCTGTTTAAGATTAATTAAGCCACCAAACATCTTTGACATCTCCCCAAGATCACAATCTACTAACTAAATCTATTGAAAATCTTGTAATCCACTATGAAATTTATTCAAGATCACAATAGCCTAACTACATCCAAATTGCTCCATGTTTACTAAAGGACCATTTATCCACCAATATAATAACCACCGTGCTCACTTACTAGACCTAAGTTAACATAATTCACCAAACATCTTTGACTAACTCCTCGAGATCACAATAACCTAACTAAATCCAACAAAACCTCAAAATCCACCGTGAATTTGTTTGAAAAATAACAATCACCTAACTAAATCAAAATTGTTCCAAACTAAATTAAAGATCTGTTGTATCCACCAATATAATAATCACCATTCTCATCTACTAAACCTAAAATGTCATAGTCCAGCAAACATCTTTGAGTATTCTCAAGACACAATCACCTAACCAAATCCACATAAAATCTCATAATCCGGCGTAAAATTCGGTTTAGTATAACAATCACCTAACTAAATCCAAATTATTCAAGATTAATTAATCCAACCATCTTTGAATATCTTCTCAAGATCATAATCAACTAACTAGTCCATAAAAATCTCATAATCCACCATACAATTTGGTTCAAGGTCACAATCGTCTAACTAAATCCAAATTGTTCCAAATTTATTAAAGATTCATTTATCCACTAATACAATAATCAGCATGCTCACCTACTAGACCTAAATTCACATAATTCATCGAACATCTTTTACTACCTCGTCAAAATCACAATCACGTGACTAAATCCAACCAGAACCTTATAATCCATCGTAAAATTAGGCTAAAAATCAAAATCACCTAACCAAATTCAAAGTGTTCAAAATTAATTTAAATATCTATTTATCCACCAATACAATAATCACCATGCTCCTCTACTAGACCTAAAATCTCATGATCCACAAAACATCTTTGATTATCAGCTCAAGACACAATCATCTAACTAAATCCAAATTGCTCCATGTTTACTAAAGAAGTTACTACTTCCTTGAGATTGATGTTTCTTCTACCTCTAATGGCTTCTTTATTTCCTAGGAGGAGTATATCCAGGATCTTCTTGCTCGTGTTGCTCTTACTAATAAGCACACTATTGAGACTGCTATGGAGCTCAACATCCACCTTTGTGTCCACCTCCGCTTCCAGAAAGTCACGGACGGGCGTCCGTTGCCTGGTGATGGGTTGCTATGTGTGTTGTCTTGATCCCACATCCCGTGTTCCCTTGTTGGGTGACACCATGACCGCACGCTCAAGCACCACCAATGGTGAGCAAGAGCTCGGACAATCGACGCATACCTGAATTTTACCCACGGGACGCGCCCGAGAACACAACACTACCTATGGTAAGGCCAAGGGCACAGATTAGGACAACGTGGGATGCTTAATCAAGTGTGTGACACAAAATCCGCACAAACAGGACAAGAACACCAAGCCGAACAGCAAGGAACAAAGAGTGCACACGCACGTGGGATGCTGGATCAAAGTCCATCTGCTGCCACTACCCCCATTCTCTCCTCTTTTGCCTTGTGTACCAACTATTTTCACTAGTGGCATCATCGCCTTGAGTCACTTGTGTGGCCCTCATCTCTATCCACCAATATAGTAATCAACATGCTCACCTACTAGACCTAAATTCACATAATCCACCGAACATCTTTCACTAGCTTGTCAAAATCACAATCACATAACTAAATCCAACCAAAACCATATGATCCACCGTAAAATTAGGTTAAAAGATCACAATCACCGAACTAAATCTAAACAGCTTCAAACTAAATTAAATATTTGTTTATCCACCAATATAATAATCACCATGCTCAGTTATTAGACCTAAATCTCATAATCCACCAAACATCTTTGATTATTTTCTCAAGACACAATCACCTAACTAAATCCAACTAAAATCTCATAAATCACAGAGAAATTTAGTCAATATCACAATCACCTAACTAAATCCAAATTGTTAAAGATTAATTAATACACCGAATATCTTTGACTATCTCCTCAAGATCACAATCAACTAACTAATCCATCAGAAATCTCATAATCCACCATAAAATTTGGTTTAAGATCACAATCGCCTAACTAAATCCAAATTTTTCCAAGTTTTCTAAAAATCCATTTATCCACCAATATAATAACCAACATGCTCACCTACTAGACCTAAATTCACATAATCTACCGAACATCTTTTACTAGCTCGTCAAGATCCCAATCACCTAACTAAATCCAACCAAAACCTCATAATCCACCGTAAAATTTGGTTAAAAGATCACAATCACCTACCTAAATCCAAATTGATCCAAACTAAATTAAACATTTGTTTGTCTACCAATATAATAATCATCATGCTCATTTACCATAACTAAAATCTCATAATCCATCGAGCATTTTGACTATCTTCTCAAAACACGATCACCTAACTAAATCCACTTCAAATCAAATAAATCACCGAGAAATTTGGTTCAATATCACAATCACCGAACTAACTTCAAATTTTTTCCATCGACTAAGAGGCACCTACGGCAACTTCGTAAAATCTCAAGATGATATGCTGGCTCAGTTTCTCGAAGGTGCTCATAGGGGTAGGATGTGCGTGTGCGCGTTCATAGGGATGAGTGTATGCTCGTCTGTATGAGCGCTTGCGTCTGTACTGTG
Organism: Triticum urartu; assembly: GCF_003073215.2. Lineage (NCBI taxonomy): Eukaryota > Viridiplantae > Streptophyta > Magnoliopsida > Poales > Poaceae > Triticum > Triticum urartu. The sequence goes on from NC_053025.1 coordinate 22,143,129, forward strand.
TTAAAAAAGATTAATTAATCAACCGAACATCTTGGACTATCTCCTCAAGATTTCAATCAACTAATTAAATCCATTTAAAATCCTGTAATTCACCATGAAATTTGGTTCAAAATCACAATCGCCTAACTAAATCCAAATTACTCCAAATTTGTTAAAAAATCTATTGAGCCACCAATATAATAACCACCATGCTCACTTACTAGACATAAATTCTCACATAATCCATTGAACATCTTTGATTATCGCGTCAGGATCACAATCACCTAACTAAATCTAACCGAAACATCAAAATCCACCGTGAATTTGCTTAAAAGATCACAATCATCTAACTAAATTCAACTTGTTTCAAACTAAATTAAAGGTCTATTTATCCACCAATATAATAGTCACCATGCTCACGTACTAGACCTAAAATCTTAAGATCCACCTAACATCTTTGACCATCTTCTCAAGATCATAATAACTTAACTAAATCCACCTAAAATCACATAAATCATCATGGAATTCGGTTCAATATCACAATAACCTAACTAAATTCAAATTGTTCCAGGTTAATTAATCCATCAAAAATCTTTGAGTATCTCCTCGAGATCACAATCAACTGACTAAATCCATCTAAAATCTCATAATCCCCCATGAAATTTGGTTCAAGATCACAATTTCCTAACTAAATCCAAATTTTCTCAAGTTTACTAAAAATTTACTTACTTAACCGATATAATTACCACCATGCTCACCTACTAGACCTAAATTCACATAATCCACCAAACATTTTTTACTAGCTCGTCAAGATCACACTCACCTAACTAATTCCAACCAAAACCTCATAATCCACCGTGAAATTTGGTTTAAGATCACAATCACTTAACTAAATCCAAAATGTTCCAAACAAAATTAAAGATCTATTTATCCACCAATATAATAATCATCATGCTCATGTACCATACCTAAACTCTCACAATCAACCGAGCATTTTAGACTATCTTCTCAAGATTAAATCACGTAACTAAATCCACCTAAAATCTCATAATCCATCATGAAATACGGTTCCACAATCACCTAACTAAATCCAAATTGTCCAAGATTAATTAATCCACCGAACATCTTTGACTATCTCCTCAAGATCACAATGAACTGCATCAAAATCTCCTAATCCACCATAAAATTTGGTTCAAGATCATAATCGCCTAACTAAACCCAAATTGCTTCAAGTTTATTAAAGATCCATTTATCCGCCAATATAATAACCACCATGCTCATTTACTAGACATAACTTTTCATAATCCACCGAACATCTTTGACTATCTCGTCAAGATCACAATCACCTAACTAAATCTCCACTTCATCTCCATTTTGTAAAACCTTATTTTCAGAATCATCCCATGGGCATTAGTGGCACCCTTGGGTTTTTGTAAAACATTTATGAGTAATAAAGATTCTTCCCAAGTCCTATGATTTACGCGACTAGCATGGCTAAGCATTACTATTAAACTTGCACATATGACGCACATTTATTTGTGACCACTACATGGTTAGAAAGGAGGGGTTTTAAGAATGTCAAAGGAGGGTGTCAATACCAAGCACATAGAGGATAGCTAAACCCTAGCTAATTAACTTAGCATAAGAATGTCAAAGGGTGTTCAATATTAAGGACATATGGCATAGCTAAACCCTAGCTAATTTACTTAACATAGCAATACTAGTAAACAATACTTTATGCATGAAAATTAATTATAAGTGTAATGCAAATATGGGTTCAACATGATCCAAGTAGATTGCTTGCCTCGCTCAGCAAAGTCTTCAATGGTTTTGGTCACTCCTCGAACGTCCTTGAATCTTTTGAAAGATATTGATTTCTACTCATTGGAAAAAAAATTTAACACACAATCAATAAACAATATGTGCAAAGGGCTCCAAAATTTACAAAAGTAGTATCATAGTAAAGAGGGAAATTTTCGATGAATTTTGGAAGTACCCTGGATTTAGAAAAAGAGAAATGGCATTGTGGGACAGAACGGGTCTGGCTGATTAAACATTACTACACCAGGGGAAGGGGGTCGACGTCGAAGGCGTGAAGGAGAAATACACCTTCACTTACACGCCGATTTAAACCTGCATTGGGGCGATCACACAAGCCACACATGAGCAGCAAAACCAGGATAATCAAGCAATATATAAAGTTCACAATCAAGCATCATACCAAAGTCATATATGCTACCTATATTATTGCACACAACATGCAAGCACGGTGCACTGGTTAGATCTTGTGAGATATACTATCTCACCCTAATGAATACTCAGTAGTTAGCCATCAGCCTCCCTTCTATACTGGGGACAAGTGCAGTTTCCTCGCTAGAAAAACAATGCATATGGTTCAGACTTTTTCACACAACTAAATTACAACATCACATTCTAATTTCTAAACTCCGAGTGCAAAGCATCAAGTCTGTTCAGGAGAGTAGGACTAAGATTACCCACGGCCATGATTTAATTTTGTCGAGTTTTTCACTCAATGCACTAAGCTGAACGCAGACAGAAGTTCACTATAGAAGCATTATACAGATTTCAGACTTCCTCAAACAAAATAGTTTGGCTGAATAAAAACGCATCATGTCTGTTCAATAAGATTACTCACGTCTAGAATCAAGATTGTGCACAAGTGTGAAATGCAAGTGTCCACAACATCAGAATATTATATTTTAACATATCAAAATTGCAATGACAGCAATTTCATGGTCCAAGCATCCAAAGAACTTGATTTTGATAAAGAAGAGATTGTTTTTTTTTTATTTCCCACTTAGCTCAAATCTGCCTCGACTAATCACATGCAGGAAAAATATGCATTCGAATCTACTTAGCATTTGGCTGGACTAATCACACGGAAAAAAATTGCAGACGAATCTAGTTAGGATTTGGCTACTTATCACAGGCAGGGAGAAGTGCAGATGAGGAAGGGGGGCTGAGCTTACTTCTCGGCGTGGTGGAACAGGTAAAGGTGGACGAGCTTCTTCACCTCGATCAACCATGCCGGCACGTTCTTGACCGCCTGCGCTGCAAGCACACACACGCAATTCAGTCGCCGGAATCTACGGCGTGAGATGAGATGAGACGAGGAGTGGAGCGCTAGCGGGACCTGCGGGAAGAGGTGAGCGACGTAGAAGCCCTGCGAGATGAGGGCGTGGAGGCGCATGAGCGTCGACCTTCTCGCCGTGGAAGCGGGAGGTCGAGGCGCGCCGGGATGGCGGCGGCATCCGGGTCGTCGAAGAGATGCGCGTCCGCCGCACCACCCGCGACGTTGCCGCGCCACTGGCCCGCATTCCCGAACCAGTTTCTCTATATGCTATAGGCAGGCTTGCTTGCCCCGGCTCCCTCGTCGAACACGGCGGCAAGCTGCGCGGCGCGGCGGGGATCTGGGTGGCCGCCGGCGGCTATACTGGGAGCGTTTCGCGGTCCGTGTCGGTGGGAACTCCTATGTGACGCATTCTGCGTCAACTAGGTGCGGCTTCGCACAGGAGCAGCTGACTGGCGGGCTTTGTGGGCCGCGAGGCGCGCGTTTCCCTGGTTTTGAACTGTTTCTACCGCTTCATTGATTCTGCTTCGCGAAGCTGTTTGTCCCTGCTGTTTTCCACTGTTTCTTCTGTTTTTACTGTTTCTTCTGTTTTCCTTGTATAAACTAAACAATGGTACAGTTTCAACTGTTTTCCAAAGAAACATGAAAAACAAAAAGCTTGAATTTACTAAACAATGGTTGTAGGTTCCATTTTTATGAAACCAGGTGCTGTTCCTATTGATTCAACTAGTTTTTAATTATAAAAAAACATGAAATTTCATTTTACATTTATTACAAAGTGGTACTTCTAAAACTGTCATAAAAGTGGTAAGCTTACATCTTGATGAAATTGGGTGATGATAGTATCACCAAGGCGTCATGAAAGACAAAAAAAATGTACATGTTTTACTGCTTATTTTCATAACTGTTTCAGCTGTTTTCGGACATTGTTTACAGTTGAAGGTCTTGGAAGAAACTATCACTAGATCAGCAAGAGAAAAAAAAGATAGCTCTATCAGTAAGGAAACATTTTTCCCATGGAAGTATTCCTTTGAGTTGAATCTTGCAGTGCACTTCCCTTGAAGGTGACAGTATTAATGAGACCCTTGAGAATAGAAAGAAGAATTAGAAGAAACATATACGCGATTAGAAGAAATTAATTTCACTGTTCGGTATGAAAGAACAGGCTTTAAGAAAATAACATCTCTTTTGTTTCCATGGGAGAGAAAAAAAAATAGAGAACTTACATGTCTGCAGGAAAAAAGTTACTAACAGCAGCTGAATTTCATTGTCCTTGCATGTTACAATCTCAAAAAGAAATTTCTGACGTAGAGCTTGTAAATCATCCTACAATATTTTAACATGTGAACAAATTTTTGGAATATTTTTTGACATAGAGGTTGTAAATTTCATTGTTCACATATTTTTTGGAATATGTGATCAAATTTCGGAAACAGGAACAATTTTTTGAATTAGTAAAAAAAATAAACATGTGGACAATTTTTTGAATTTGTAAACAAATTTGGAAACATGAACATTTTTTGAACATGTGAACAAATTTTATGAAAACCGAAAAGTTTGAATTTCCCAAACATTTTTCGGAAATTGAACATTTTTGGAGTTTGTGAACATTTTTATGAAGCATGAACGATTTTTGAATCTTGAGAATAAATTTGGAAGCGCGGATTATTTTTTGAAGCACGAACATTTTTTGAACCTTGAGAACAAATTTTGAAACGAAGAACAATTTTGAAAAATCCTGAACAAATTTGGAAGCATGAACAATTTTGTAAAGCACGAACATTTTTTGTTTCTTGAGAACATATTTTAAAATAGAGAACAATTTTGAAAAATTCCAAACAAATTTGGAAGTGCGAACATTTTTGAGAAACACTATTTTTGAGAAAAAAAACATGAAGGTTGTATGAAACAGCGAACACTTTTAGAAATTGAGAACAAAATTTGTAAAAACTCAACAATTCGAAAAATGCAAACAATTTTTGGAAATGGGAACATTTTTGTAAAGTCTCCCAAAACCCGAACATTTTTCAAATTCGAAAACAAATTTTGGATACTTGAACATTTTTAAAACTTGGAACATTTTTTGAAACTCCCGAACAAAACTTGAACACATGAACAGTTTTTAAAACTTGCGTACATTTTTTCAAAACTCCCGAACAAAAATTGAAGCATGAACATTTTTTGCAATTTGCGAACAATTTTTTAAATGGAAACATTTATGGAAACTCGCAGAAAAATTTGAAAACATGAACATTTTTTGAATTTGGTGAACAAATTTTGAAATTGGATTATTTTTTGAAACTCCCAAACATAACTTGAAACATGAACAAAAAGAAAAGAAAAAGGAATTGAAAGATGAAATAAAGAAACAGAAAAACGAAGAAAGAAAAAGAAAATAAAGAAAAAACTATAAAGAAAAAGCAAACAGAAAAAACCAGTGAAAACCCGGTTCAAGAACCTTCCAGAAGGTTCCCAAAACCGTTCAGGAACCCTCTAGAAGGTTCCCAAAACCGGGACGCTGTAGCGCCTGTGCTATCTCGTGACTGGGCCGGCCCATCTTGATCGCTAGTCGCTCGCTTCTCTGTGCGAAGCCTTGACAACTGGACGCAGCGAGCGTTCAATAGGGTTTTCCCGTGTCGGTCTCCTTCACCGGAGCGCGATTGGGTACAAGCGGGCCGAACTTGACATGTAACCTGGGTCGTTTGCCAGAGGAACTGGACCGTAGACACAGCACGAGAGGTACCCTCGACCGAACTTCGCTCCTGCTTCTCGCTCGGTTCGCCCGCTCCCGCTCGTTCGGCCGCACACTTGCCTGTTAGTTTTTTTTGTGTGTGTGTTGCTAGTCTGGTAGGAAAAAACCGGCTGGTTTTAATACAGTTGAAAAAATAGTTTACGGATTTTTTTAAAACGTTCATCCATTTGAGAATTTTTTGTTAAATTGGAAAAATATTGTGAATTTTAAAAAGTACATAAAATGTAAAATGTTTGCCAAAATATAAAAAAATTGAGAATTTGAGAAAAACTTCACGAATTTGAAAAAAGTTCGTGAAATTTTAAAAACTTCAAGGCATTTAAATAAGTTCACGAATTAAAAGAATAAAGTTTTCTGAAAGAGTTCTTGGAAAAAGAAAAACGTTCATAGATTTTGAAAAACAAATTGCTAATATGAAAAAAGTTCGCTAATTTTAAAAATAATCATTGATTTTGAAAAAAATCATGAATTAAAAAAGTTCGCAGGTTTTGAAAACAGATCATGAATTCAAAAAGGTTCATGAACTTGAAAAAAGTTTGTTTTTCGTATAAAGTTCACAAAAATGAAAAACAAAGTTCATAATTTGGGAAGAAGATCACGAAATTTGGAGAAGGTTCACAAATTTAGCGAAAACTTCATGGATTTGCAAAAAAAAATCACAAGATTGAAAAAAGTACATGAGTTTGAAAAATATGTTTGTGAATTTGAACGTTGTTTCCGAATTCAAAATTTAAAAATTCCATGGATTTGAAAAAGGTTCATGAGTTTGGAAAATGTTCACGAATTTGCAAAAAGTTTGCAGATTGAAAAAAAGTTTCATATATTTTAAAAAAGTCCAAAATTAGAAGAAAAAAAGTGAAGAAATTCAAAAGAAAGTTCATGAAAAAAATGAAGTAAAATAAAATGAAGCAAACATAAAAAACCAAGTGAAAATTGTGCATGAAAAAACCAAAAGAAAAATCATCGAGAAAAACCATGCAGAACTTGAAACAAAAATGTGCACAACAAGAGAGAAAGAAGTAGAAGTAGGTGCAGGCCGTTAGAAATAAAGCAAGAGTTTTGGAGTTTGAATCTTAACTTGCGCATTATTTTTTAATTTTATAAAAAGGGGGAACAAAATTAAAAGGGTCGAGCCCAGGACAAAGAGGGTTGTGCGTCAGTTTGTCGGTAAGCTTATAACTGGCATTGAGGGGGCCAAATAGAAGTTGGCCATAGCGAGTACACTTCTGAAGTGAGGTGTGTCGATCTCACTCAGGTCGACTCCTCCCGCAAACCCCTCGTTGGAATGCAGCCTCCTCCGACGCATTCCTGCCTTTCTCCTTCCTTCCAGTCTCGTCGCGACCTCCCGCGAGTGTATGATCACTTTCAGTCGAGGTCCGTGAGAAGGCAGGAGGCGACCACGGGCAGTCAATATGGGAGGAGGAGGAGGAGGGGGGAGGGGGTCGCGCATCAACGCGTTGTCGTCATTCCCCATGCAGGAGGCGAGTGCTGGGAAAGCATGACTCTCGATGGAGCGGGGGCAGACGCCTGTCGGTTGCTACGGGTAAGTTGTACCTGGGAACTTTAGTCCACATCGCAGATTTAGTCGGATTTCCACTGAGTTATAATTGTTTCCCTCAGCCAAGGTATCACCAAGCAACAAGAAAAGGAGACAGAAGCATATACGGTCTTTGATAGGGTATGGTACGGTAGTTGATGTAGTAAGGTACGGTCTTTGGGTTGTTGACAGGCACATGTAGGTATAGGGGGAGCTCTGAACTATAGTTTTATTTACCAATACATTAGAGTGGCCTATTTACAAAGGAAAATGATGATATTATGTCCCTAGTATATCTTTACTAGACGTATAGGAAAGTGGCTACTCTCTAGTTATGTTATATATCCCTGGTATATCTTTGCTAAAACTCTAAAACTGAAGCTTTACAACAGCTACAATAGCCAGCCCTGTAGTGTTGTTCTTGTAGTTCCAGTTTCACTTTTGCTAAGACAAAATTTAAGTAGATAACAATTAATCTTTGGGATGCTTACTTTATGAAGCTACCAAGATAAATTTACAAAACTATGTGTGTTATTATTTATGTTTGAGTGCATCCATCATGAGGACTAGCTGATGAACGTCATGTGGGTCTCCATTTTGTTCCCTGTGTGAAGCTTAAAATGATGGAATAGGGAATTTGTGTTGTTGGTATGAACTGTAAATATGAAAGTGTCGTATGCATTGTTTAACTTCGATTGTCTGTAGAGAAATGCTATCTACGTGGGCTACTTGGTTAATTAGCTTGCCAAAAAAACTGATGCATTGGTTGAGTAGGCAAGCTAACAATATGTTTCTTGTTAGGTGCTTGAGATTTGCAAGGACAAAAACTTGTTCACATTTATTTTCCTTGTTGAAGTAAATTTTCTCGAAATGTAGCTCTGCATCATTCTATCATGTATGTATTCTAGAAAAATACAAGACATCTGAGTGGCCCAATGGTTGTTAACCCTTATTCGGATCCTACATAGACGAATCTAATCATGCAATTCATTGGATAGGTTGATAAAATCGTGTGGATGCGCATCCAATGAAGTAATGTGTTGGGTGTTGCTTTCTAGATTTTTTTACCTCCTAAACTTAACAATCCTATATGTTCAATTTAATTTTACCCTTCTACCAATTTGCATTGTTCATAACATGGTCTGTATTTTTTTGATAACTTGTGTTGTTGTTTCCACGTGAGAACATTAATGTTTTTTCAAAGATGATGAAGCTTCTACGGTTCATATTTTGGACTATTAAATGTTGAAGCTTTGCTTGTTGTTAAGTCATCAATCCTATTGTTGTGTCAACAAAAACATAGGATAAGGTAAGTCATGGACTCTGATCCTCACAATTCAGACAGTCGAGGACCGTTGCTCCAAAATGCGCACCCCGCGGAGTCACACACAGTGTCTGACTGTCTGTGCTTGAAGAATGTGTAGAACAGGATCCCCGACACTATGAAGAGGCTCAAGGATACAAGTCAGATTTGCCAAACTGCAATGTGGAATGCACACATCAGAAATCTTGGTAAATACTTATGTGCAACATACAAAAATGCCATCTAGAGTAACATGTATTTATGTACCTCTCCTGTCGGCATGGATGTCAATCCTCGTTATCTCTGCCCCACGTTAGTTGTGGCGAGGTTTTCTGTTTGGAGGATATACATAAAGAGAGTGATATTTTTGGAATCTCCACATCTCAAGCCAAGTTGGCACGCTGAAAAACATCTTTTTTTTTCGTTATCACTCTCTTTCTTGCACATTTGTTCACAATGCTTGCAGGCACATAACAAAATGAAAAGACAGTTGTCCTAAAAACACATCACAAATTTTCTTCAAAAGTGTCTTGTAACTTCCAACGTGCTTCCTTGTAAAAGATGAAGAACGTCAGCTTTTTTAAACACATGACATGCCTGCATCGGATGATCAATGACGCAATGTAATTCCAGCCCAGAAACCATAAGGAAATCAATGAAGGGTAACTCTCATTTTTAAGTTTTTAGTCCTTAGTACCCCTAAGAATGATTTTTGAGTTGTTCTAAAGATCAATGCACAACCATCAGTTGTTAGTATTCATTCATTGAGTATTTCTTGTTTCAGAATACTTGTCATTCTTGAGTTATCATTCATACTAGTTTGCATGTAACAAGACGGTGTGCCAGATCTGCATGTCGAACCACACTAACAGGAATTCATCGAGTTTACCATTTGGACCCTATAGGGTGGGCCGAGGGTTGGAAAGCCCAACAGGGGCGAGGGTGGTGTGGAGTTGAACATTGAGACCAAGTGGGATTCGACCTGAAAGCCAAATGAAATCAGATGAATTTCCTTACAAATGGAGGAATGAACTCAACTCAAAGCAATAGATACACGTGCCAATTTGTCATTGGACAAAAGATGACCTGGACCAAAATGAAAAACAAATGTCTGATGGTTATATTAGACACTCCCATCCTAATATTCCAATTGTCCACATATGTCTTGTCCTCCACCCACCTCTAAGAGTGTCTCCAACAACATGTTATATTTGGTTTTGCATATACCCATATAAGCAATGGTCTAAAATCATTTCTTCTTATATACAACCGTTTTTTCAGCATATTGTCTATATTTTCTCTCCTTTATTTTAGCACATCTTGTAACTACAAATTAAACAATTATAATTCAAACGGTTTGTAGTTGCAACGGTTATAATGCTAACAACTACTTTTCAAACAACTCTATTTTTAGTGGCTAGTTTCCCAATAGCTATCTTCCAACGGCTATATTGCATGCCAATACATACCACCCTCCCACCTATCTCTCAGCACTCCTGAATCCACATGTCTCGTCTCCCACAACACAATGAGTGGATGATGATTCGTTTTGGATTTGTCAAGAGAGAAGCCTCTAGTGAAACTATGCCCCCCAGGTCTACTTCTATCATATATTGAAAATCCTAAAAAATACCTCGCTGCAATTTTACTTTATTTATTTTATTTTGTATTCTTGTTCGATCTATCTATCTATCATCATACAATTTAATCTTGCAATTAACCGCCAAGGGATTTGCAACCCCTTGTTCACGTTGGGTGCAAAGATTTGTTATTTTGTTTACAGGCACTTCTAACGAGGTGTTGTGTGATTCTCCTACTAGATTGATAATCTTGGTTTCATAAATGAGGGAAATACTTATCTTTACTGTATTGCATCATCCCCTCCTCGTCATGAAAAAACCCAACGCGGCTCACAAGTAGCAAGCGACAACGATGGCCACTCAGGTGATGATGTTGCTGATTACTTTGTGGTGGAAAATATTGGACGCAATGACCTCTGTATTTCGCGAAAAAAACGTCCCCCCGCTGACAGGTCAGACCCACCAGCTATATCTTCGCATGCAAGGAAGTGCCTCCTTAGTACGCACAAAAAAATGAATACTCCCCCTGCTAGCTGGGACCCACCATAGTGGGAGGCTGACATGTGGGTCTACTAAGTTGACGAGGCCGGAGGGCTTTGTCAACTTAGTCAATATCAATGATTCTAGCTCCAGGGACCGTACGATGTCCATCCAACGGCCGTAGTGCTTCTTCAACCTCTGGTCTTCTTGCTCCAGCCGCCCAAACCAGCGCCGGTCATGTCGCCTCCTGCCTCCCATGGCCGGCTGTGCTGCCGCGGAGGCCTGACCGCCCCCTACTACTCCCACCGCTGGCCAGGCCATGCCTCTACTTACCCACACCCCATGTTATTCTATGGTGATAGCAACCTCACACCGAAACCGAACCATTGAACCCTCGTACTCCTCTCCACGTGGGCATCCACTTCCGCGTCTTCCCCGGCTCTGCGTCGTCCCCTTCCTAGGCTTCGCCGTCGTCCACCGCCTTGGTGCTCTCGGCGAAGCATAGTCAATGTGGTCAATGAATGTAGCACCCCGGCTCAGAGAAACCGGAACGCCCCGTATTCCAGCCCAGAGATCGAGGTGAAGTCTTCTGGAATACAACACTGCTCAGCATAGAACAAACTAGCTTTCTATTAATACACCAATATGAATACAAGGTCCCCGATATTACAATGAATAACATCAGCACGACGACACTATGCCATCCTCAGTTGCTCTATGCAAGTAGCGTAACAAGTTGAGGCAGCGGGACAACTACTGGCAGTGGAACAACGAACAACGATGATGGACTCCAATCCGCAGGGATTCTGGCTGGAACGTTTATCCTAGCTCGCGAACATAGGAACCACACCAAACAAGCAAGCAATCCAGGCACGACCTGCAAACTGGCATGACATGCCAGGTCAGTACATTGAATGTACTTGCAAGCTCACAATAACCAAAAGCAGTCAAGACAAACAACAGCATGGCATTAGCATGTTAAATCAATCATGAGAATAATACTAACATGGCATGCACAACTGAACAGATACAACTTTTGTTGGGGAACGTAGTAATTTCAAAAAATTTCCTACGCACACGCAAGATCATGGTGATGCATAGCAACGAGAGGGGAGAGTGTTGTCTACGTACCCTCGTAGACCGAAGCGGAAGCGTTGACACAACATAGAGGAAGTAGTCGTACGTCTTCCCGGTCCAACCGATCCAAGCACTGTTACTCCGGCACCTCCGAGTTCTTGGCACACGTTCAGTTCGATGACGCTCCCCGGGCTCCGATCCAGCAAAGCTTCGGGGAGGAGTTCCGTCAGCACGACGGCGTGGTGACGATCTTGATGTTCAACCGTCGCAGGGCTTCGCCTAAGCACCGCTACAATATGATCGAGGTGTAATATCATGGAGGGGGGCACCGCACACGGCTAAGGAACAATCACGAAGATCAACTTGTGTGTCCATGGGGTGCCCCCTGCCCCCGTATATAAAGGAGTGGAGGAGGGGAGGGCCGGCCCTCTCTATGGTGCGCCCTAGGGGAGTCCTACTCCCACCGGGAGTAGGATTCCCCCTTTCCTAGTCCAACTAGGAGTCCTTCCATGTAGTAGGAGTAGGAGACAAGGAAGGGGAAGGGAGAAGGGAAAGAAGGAGGGGGCGCGGCCCCTCCCCCTAGTCCAATTCGGACTAGGCCTTGGGGGGGGGGCGGCCTGCCCTAGGCAGCCCCTCTCTCTTTCCCGTATGGCCCAATAAGGCCCAATACTTCTCCCGGCGAATTCCCGTAACTCTCGGGTACTCCGAAAAATACCCGAACCACTCAGAACCTTTCCGATGTCCGAATATAGTCGTCCAATATATCGATCTTTACGTCTCGACCATTTTGAGACTCCTCGTCATGTCCCCGATTCCATCCGGGACTCCGAACTCCTTCGGTACATCAAAAATCATAAACTCATAATATAACTGTCATCGAAACCTTAAGCGTGCGGACCCTACGGTTCGAGAACAATGTAGACATGACCGAGACACGTCTCCGGTCAATAACCAATAGCGGGACCTGGATGCCCATATTGGCTCCTACATATTCTACGAAGATCTTTATCTGTCAGACCGCATAACAACATACGTTGTTCCCTTTGTCATCGGTATGTTACTTGCCTGAGATTCGATCGTCGGTATCCAATACCTAGTTCAATCTCGTTACCGGCAAGTCTCTTTACTCGTTCCGTAATACATCATCCCGCAACTAACTCATTAGTTGCAATGCTTGCAAGGCTTAAGTGATGTGCATTACCGAGAGGGCCCAGAGATACCTCTCCGACATTCGGAGTGACAAATCCTAATATCGAAATACGCCAACCCAACATGTACCTTTGGAGACACCTGTAGAGCTCCTTTATAATCACCCAGTTACATTGTGACGTTTGGTAGAACACAAAGTGTTCCTCCGGCAAACGGGAGTTGCATAATCTCATAGTCATAGGAACATGTATAAGTCATGAAGAAAGCAATAGCAACATACTAAACGATCGGGTACTAAGCTAATGGAATGGGTCATGTCAATCAGATCATTCAACTAATGATGTGATCCCGTTAATCAAATAACAACTCTTTGTCCATGGTTAGGAAACATAACCATCTTTGATTAACGAGCTAGTTCAAGTAGAGGCATACTAGTGACACTCTGTTTGTCTATGTATTCACACATGTGTTATGTTTCCGGTTAATACAATTCTAGCATGAATAATAAACATTTATCATGATATAAGGAAATAAATAATAACTTTATTATTGCCTCTAGGGCATATTTCCTTCAACTTTAGCATGGCAAGAACATATGAACATGATGATACTACATGCAACATGATGACATTATCATGCACCAACTTACTCTGCTCGGCCTAGGATGAAAACGGCGCGAAAACGGACGGAACTGGGTGCTACCATATTTGTTTTCATATTTTTTGCAGAAGCAGAAACGAATACAGAAACCCCAGAAACGAATACAGAAACAAATACTACCAGAAGCAGACATGAAGCGAATACAGAGCGGACACGGAAACAAAACGGTGTGTTGACCAGAACTTAAAACTCCCTTGAATCATAGAGAAATATAAACAAAAAAAACCGACAAATTTATGGAATTGTTAACATGACCACAAAATAATATGATTGTGTTAGCAACATAGGATAGTATTGAAGTAGTACAAGACAATTCCGTATAGGGCCTAGTTGAGTACGTGTGTGGTCGTAAAAGTTGATCCTCCAATGATCCATTCTACTCATTCTTCTCATTGTGTCATTGTGTGTTGTTTGGTAGTTGGGCTACAAAGCAGCCATAGGCATATAGCAGAAATGGAAATTTGAAAAAAAAATCATTGATTTTGAAAAAAAATCATGAATTAAAAAAATTTCACAGGTTCTGAAAACAGTTCATGAATTCAAAAAGGTTCATGAACTTGAGAAAACTTCACGAAATTGGAAAAAGTTCAAGACTTGAACAAAGTTTGTTTTTCATATAAAGTTCACAAAAATAAAAACAAAGTTCATAATTTGGGAAGAAGATCACAAAATTTGGAGAAGGTTCACAAATTTAGCGAAAACTTCATGTATTTGCAAAAAATATCGTAAGATTGAAAAAAGCTCGCGAGTTTGAAAAAAATGTTTGCAAATTTGAACGTTGTTTCCGTATTCAAAATTTAAAAAGTTCATGAATTTTAAAAAAGTTCATGTGTTTTGAAAATGTTCACAAATTTACAAAAAGTTTGTGGATTGAAAAAAAATGTTTCATGTATTTTTAAGAAGTCCACAATTAGAAAAAAGTGAAGAAATTGAAAAGAAAGTTCATGAAAAAATAAAATGAAGCAAACATAAAAAAACAAGTGAAAATTGTACATGAAAAAACCGAAAGAAAAAACACCGAGAAAATCCCTGCAGAACCTGAAACAGAAATGTGCACAACAAGAAGAGAAAGAAGTGGAAGTGGGCGCAAGCCATTAGAAATAAAGCAGCAGTTTTGGAGTTTGAATCTTAACTTGTGCATTATTTTCTAATTTTATAAAAAGGGAAAACAAAACTAAAAGGGCCGAGCCCAGGACGGAGAGGGTTGTGCGCCGGTTTGTTAGTAAGCTTATAACTGGCATTGAGGGCGCCAAATAGAAGTTGGCCATAGCGAGTACACTTCTGAAGTGAGATGTGTCGATCTCACTCAGGTCGACTCCTCCCGCAAACCCCTCGTTGGAATGCAGCCTCCTCCGTCGCATTCCTACCTTTCTCCTTCCTTCCAGTCTCGTCGCGACCTCTCGCGAGTGTAGGATCACTTTCAGTCGAGGTCTGTGAGAAGGCAGGAGGCGACCACCGGCAGTCAATATGGGAGGAGGAGGAGGAGCAGGGGGCGCGCATCAACGCGTTGTCATCATTCCCCATGTAGGAGGCGAGTGCTGGGAAAGCAGGACTCTCGGTGGAGCAGGGGCAGACGCCTATCGGTTGCTATGGATAAGTTGTACCTGGGAACTTTAGTCCCACATCGCAGATTTAGTCGGATTTCCACTAATTTATAATTCTTCCCCTCAGCCAAGGTATCACCAAGCAACAAGAAAAGGAGACAGAAGTATATACGGACTTTGATAGGGTATGGTACGGTAGTTGGTGTAGTAAGATACGGTCTTTGGGCTGTTGGCAGGCACAGGTATAGGGGGAGCTCTGAACTATAGTTTTATTTACCAATACATTAGAGTGGCCTATTTAGAAAGGAAAATGATGATATTATATCCCAGGTATATCTTTACTAGACGTATAGGAAAGTGGCCACTCTCTAGTTATGTTATATATCCCTGGTATATCTTTGCTTAAACTCGAAAACTGAAGCTTTACAACAGCTACAATAGCCAGCCATGTTGTGTTGTTCTTGTAGTTCCAGTGTCACTTTTGCTAAGACAAAATTTAAGTAGATAACAATTAATCTTTGGGATGCTTACTTTATGAAGCTACCAAGATAAATTTACTAAACTATGTGTGTTATTATTTATGTTTGACTTCATCCGTCATGAGGACTAGTTGATGAACATCTTGTTTTTAGAGTTTAGAGAATACTCCTTTCTCTTAGTGGGTCTCCATTTTGTTCCTTGTGTGAAGCTTAAAATGATGGAATATGGAATTTGTGTTGTTCGTATGAACTGTAAATATGAAAGTGTCTTATGCATTGTTTAACTTCGATGGTATGTAGAGAAATGCTATCTACGTGGGCTACTTGGTTAATTAGCTTGCCAGAAAAACGGATGCATTGGTTGAGTAGGCAAGCTAACAATATGTTTCTTGTTAGGTGCTTGAGATTTGCAAGGACAAAAACTTGTTCACATTTATTTTCCTAATCCTAATCTCGATCTATGCCAACCCAACAAACACCTTCCGAGATATCTGTAGAGCATATTTATAATCACCCAGTTATGGTGACGTTTGATAACACACAAGGTATTCCTCTGGTATCCGGGAGTTGCATAATCTCATAGTCGAAGGAATATGTATTTGACATGAAGAAAGCAATAGCAATAAAACTGAACGATCAATATGCTAAGCTAATGGATGGGTCTTGTCCATCACATCATTCTCCTAATGATGTGATCTCGTTCATCAAATGACACCACATGTCCATTGTTAGGGAACTTAACCATCTTTGATTAACGAGCTAGTCTAGTAGAGGCTTACTAGGGACACGGTGTTTTGTCTATGTATCCACACATGTATCAAGTTTCCGGTTAATACAATTCTAGCATGAATAATAAACATTTATCATGATATAAGGAAATATAAATAACAACTTTATTATCTCTAGGGCATATTTCCTTCAGCAGGATGCATGGCCGCCCTAGGGCGCTTCATCTCCAAGTTCGGCGAGCGAGCCTTGCCGTTCTTCAAGCTCATGAGCGAGCCTTGCCTGAAGCAGATGCGGCCTTTGAAGGTCTCAAGAGGTACCTAACGAGCCCACCTATAATGGTTGCTTCATGCCCCCGTGAGCCTTTGCTTCTTTACTTGGTGGCCACCCCCTAGACAACCAACACAATGTGAGAAGAACAAACCCGCGCAATCGAGGAACTCGCCGAGCCTCGCGAGCCTTCTGAGCCTCGTGAGTCCGCCAAGCCTCGCGAGCCCTCTGAGCCTCGTGAGTCCGCTGAGCCTTCTAGGCCCCGTGAGCCTGCCCAACCTCATGAGCTCTATTGGGGAACACAATAATTTCAAAATTTTCCTACGCACACGCAAGATCTATCATGGTGATGCATAGCTATGGGAGGAAAGAGTGTTTTCCACATACTCTCGTAGATCGTAAGAGGAAGCGTTATGACAACACGGTTGATGTAGCCGTACGTCTTCACGATCCCACCGATCCTAGTACCAAAAGTACGGCACCTCAGCGATCTGCACACGTTCCGCTCGGTGACGTCCCACGAACTCTCAATCAAGTTGAGTGTCGAGGGAGAGCTTTGTCAGCACGACGGCGTGTTGACGGTGATGATGAAGCTACCGGCACAGGGCTTCGCCTAAGCACTACGACGATATGACTGAGGTGGATTATGGTGGAGGGGGCACCGCACGCGGCTAAGACAATGATCAACTTGTGTGTCTATGGGGTGCCCCCTCCCCCGTATATAAAGGAGTGGAGGGGGAGGGAGGGCCGGCCCTCTATGGCGCACCCTAGGGGAGTCCTACTCCCACCGGGAGTAGGATTCCCCCTTCCAAGTAGTAGGAGTAGGAGAGAAGGAAGGGGAGGAGAGGGGGAAGGAAAGGGGGGGGGGCAGCCCCCATCCAATTCGGATTGGGCTAGGGGGAACGCCTCCCACCTTTTCCCTTCCTCTCCTCTATTCCACTAAGGCCCAATAAAGCCCATATACTCCCCGAGGGGGTTCCGGTAACCTCCCGGTACTCCGGAAAATGCCCAAACTCATCTGGAACCATTCCGATGTCCAAACATAGGCTTCCAATATATCGATCTTTACGTCTTGACTATTTAGAGACTCCTCGTCATGTCCGTGATCATATCCGAGACTACGAACTACCTTCGGTACATCAAAACACATAAACTCATAATACCGATCGTCACTGAACGTTAAGCGTGCGGACCCTATGGGTTCGAGAACTATGTAGACATGACCGAGACTCATCTCCGGTCAATAACCAATAGCGGAACTTGGATTCTCATATTGGTTCCTACATATTCTACGAAGATCTTTATCGGTCAAACCGCACAATAACATACGTTGTTTCCTTTGTCATCGGTATGTTACTTGCCCGAGATTCGATCGTCGGTATCTCAATACCTAGTTCAATCTCATTACCGGCAAGTCTCTTTACTCGTTCCATAATGCATTATCCCGCAACTAACACATTAATCACATTGCTTGCAAGGCTTGTAGTGATGTGCATTACCGAGAGGGCCTAGAGATACCTCTCTGATACTCGGAGTGACAAATCCTAATCTCGATCTATGCTAACTCAACAAACACCACCGGAGACACCTGTAGAGCATATTTATAGTCACCCAGTTATGTTGTGACGTTTGATAGCACACTAAGTGTTCCTCCGGTATTCGGGAGTTTCATGATCTCATAGTCATAGGAACATGTATAAGTTATGGAGAAAGCAATAGCAACAAACTAAACGATCATCGTGCTAAGCTAACGGATGGGTCAAGTCAATCACATCATTCTCTAATGATGTGATCCCGTTAATTAAATGACAACTCATGTCTATGGTCAGGAAACATAACCATCATTGATTCAATGAGCTAATCAAGTAGAGGCATACTAGTGACACTCTGTTTGTCTATGTATTCACACATGTACTAAGTTTCCAGTTAATACAATTCTAGCATGAATAATAAACATTTATCATGATATAAGGAAATATAAATAACAACTTTATTATTGCCTCTAGGGCATATTTCCTTCAGTCTCCCACTTGCACTAGAGTCAATAATCTAGATTACATTGTAATGATTCTAACACCCATGGAGTCTTGGTGTTGATCATGTTTTGCTCGTGAGAGAGGCTTAGTCAACGGGTCTGCAACATTCAGATCCGTATGTACCTTGCAAATCTCTATGTCTCCCTCCTTGACTTGATCGCGGATGGAATTGAAGCGTCTCTTGATGTGCTTGGTTCTCTTGTGAAATCTGGATTCCTTTGCCAAGGCAATTGCACCAGTATTGTCACAAAATATTTTCATTGGACTCGATGCACTAGGTATTACACCTAGATCGGATATGAACTCCTTCATCTAGACTCCTTCATTTGCTGCTTCCGAAGCAGCTATGTACTCCGCTTCACACGTAGATCCCGCCACGACGCTCTACTTGGAACTGCACCAACTGAAGGCCCCACCATTTCATAAAAACACGTATCCGGTTTGTGACTTAGAGTCATCCAGATCAGTGTCAAAGCTTGCATCAACGTAACCGTTTACGACGAGCTCTTTGTCACCCCCATATACGAGAAACATATCCTTAGTCCTTTTCAGGTATTTCAGAATGTTCTTGACCGTTGTCCAGTGATCCACTCCCAAATTACTTGGGTATACCTCCCTGCTAAACTAATATCGATGTCAAGTGCCTCTCTGCTACCATTGCGTTCAGTTTCGACAGTAGCATTCAGATTCCACAGGAAATTTCAGTTTCGATAGTTAAGTTCAGAGTCAACAGTTTTTACCTCATCTGTTGTAGTCAGGTGGTTTTTGGTGATGTTAATTTTACATCCATTTTACATCATCTATTGGAGATGCTATTAGAATCCCACTTGAGATTGATGATGTCTGTCTTGTGCTGCTTCAGCCTTAACGTCTTACGACTCACAGGAGCTGCTCCAATGACAGAACGATCCATCACAACAGAGCAGTGCCCTGGACGCCGTCTACAGATTCCTCAGATCTTCCTCCACACCTCCGACAGCCACCTCTACCTCAACTGCTTCAGCGACCAACCCAATGATGCTGAGGTCGACACGGCTACGGTAGAGAGGTTGTATACTTGTTGCATCACTTATTACTATACATTCACGTCGATCCATTAGGGCTATTTTGGTTCAACGGAAAAACGTTGATCCACTGGTTGTTACCATCACTCTAAATTTCTGCATGCTCTCCTTACATAATCTCACCATATTTTTTTCGTATGCATGTCAGATATTGTACACAATCATGCTGAACATGTAGATAAAAAGAGAAGAGTTTTGCGCAGCAATACAATGTCATGCAGACATCGCTCCATGGTGGGTTCAATGGCAAACCCTCCCCACCCCTCTCCAGATTGTAATCTAGAGGAAGATATCTTTTCTGAGGCAGATTCAAACGCCGCTGACCACTCCTATTTACCCCCCAAGGTGTTTGCTCTACCTTGGCATGATGATGTTAGTCATATCATGCATATGTTGCCTTGCAATGCCTACTTTTGACATCATATATGTCATCTGCTTAGTTTAGACATGTTCTGTAATGCCACCTGTTTAGTTTCTATATCATATATGGGAATTATGCAGTCTCATGTCTTTTAGCCAGCCATAATATATGTGAAATGTGCAATGCCATCCTGTTTAACCAGGCATCATATATTTGAATGATATCTTGCCCATCCTTTTCTTCATTACATTTCCATTTGTCGACAATTTTTTTACATTAAACTACTCTTCCTGTGAATCAGCCATTTGGGTGGGAGATGGAAAAATCTGGAGTGAAAACAAGGCCTTCAGAGCAGACAGTGCTACCTATCGAAGCAGATCTCTTGTTGGGTCCCGATAGCTCCTCGGAGATGGATTTAGAGACAGATGACCAGTCCTATTCCCCCACTGAGGTGTATGCTCTAACTTGGCACGGTTATACTGCTCATATCATGCATACGGTGTCTTGCATTGCATAGTTTAGACATCATATACACAATATTCAACACCATGTTCTTAGTTCAGACATCATATCGAATGCCATCTGTTTAGCATATAAATCACGTATGTGAATTAAATGATGCGATCCTGATTACTTAGATAACATGTAGGTGAATTATGTCATGCAATCCTGTTTAGTTATTCATCGTATCTTTGAATTATGTTATGCTATGCTATCTAGTTTAGATAGACATCAGATATGTGAAATTATGTCATGCTATCCGTTTTAGTTAAACAATATACATGTCAACTATTTCATGCCCTCTTTTTTCCACACTATGTATTGCATCTGTCTCTCATACAATGTCTGTACATTCAACTATGTTTCCTGTTTATCAGCCATTTGAATTGGAGCGGGTGATGCCAGTATCTAGCGGACTAAAAACATGGTCTTCAAATAAAACAGTGCTACCTCTTGGTGGAGATAGCACCCCGGTTGTACATGCACAAGAACCAGCCCTACCACACATAACCCAAACTCTCGCAGATTGTACCCCTACTGCGATGGACAGAGAACCAGCTTCACCCAATCTAACCCCAACCCCAGCCGATAGTAACCCAGTTCCTGTTGACACAGCACCATCTCCACCACAGAGCTCCCAAACAAGAGCAGTTAGTAAGGCAGCTCCAGTGCCCAAAGGGCCAGTACTATCATGGCGAACCCCAACTCCACCAGTTAGTACGCCTATTCCTGTGGAGGAAGCACAACCACCTAGTCGTAGTTTAGCATCTATCGCATTTGATGTTGTTAAATCGTATGTGCGTATCTTCCCATCTTGGAAATATTATACTGAAGATGAAGGAAAATGCCAGTTGCAGGTGTTTGTCTAGGAGTTATGTGTAAGTAATGTTATTCATGGCAATTACTTTGCTTCGTCCCATACATCCTACCTCCATGATGGTTATAATACAGCAAATTTTCCCATTTTTCTCTATAGAGAAGGACCGATTTGAAAACTCAGGATGGGGTAACCTATGCTAATACCTCTGCTATCTTCAAGAATGCTTGGTGGCAGTATCGGAATTACCTGAAGAAAACGTACTTCACCGGCAAACAAACTCACCAAATTCCCTTACGTTCTCCTGAGACACATTTACTGGATGATGACCTGGAACGCCTTGTTCTGTACTGGTCCCGAACCAAGAATGTGGTAAGGTCTATGAGCTCATTTTCTATTTTTAATTATTATATTCTTGCGTCTTACTGTACTCTGTTCATGTAGAACAAGTGCCTAAACCTGAAGAACAACTGTTCTAATTTAAGATTTCATTGCTATCATAGTTCAAAAAAGCACTAGGCGTTAATTGTGCGTTTTGCCACCGCCTTGCGCTTTACTGACCAAAGCGCATGCTTATGCGCAGTTATGCATAGATTATGCGTAGTTATGCGCAATGCGTTTTGCCAACGCCTAGAGCCTAGGCGCGCTTAAGCGCTCGCTTAGGCGCGCCTTTTTTAACTATGATTGCTTTGCTCTTGTATCAGTGTATTTACTCATACAAACTTATTTTTAAATTGAAGGATCCAATCGAAACTCCAATGGCACAACAGGTATGTTCACGCATGTTTCTTTAACAGGTTTGCTCTTATCAATAGCTCTGTTGATTTCAATTTCAATTGTGTATACAATTGACTTTCATATCATGCACATTACTAGCATCACAACAGAGCCAATAGTGTTGTTGTACATGTAGACCCGTGGTACCCATCTGAAATCTTGTTGTGCCGTGTTGTTTCCCACGCTTTGTATTCTTTCACTGTTGCTTTGTCTTGAACTTATATGATTTGAACCGTGTCTCTATTTTGATTTGGCAAGACAATGCAGTGACCATAGGACATAGATATATGTTTGTTTGATGCTTTTATTATGTACTAGTACTTGGCAATAGAAGACTTGGTAGTTTAATCCTGTCCACCTTACTAATGAACTGGTTCACCGAAATGAGTTTCATATACTAGTACATGCTAAACTTGTTATGTGTCTGCTTGTTTCTTCTTTTAGAATGCTGACAGAATATTGGGGAAGAGTGCCTTATTAAGCAATGGTAAAGGAAGTAATGCAGATAAGGTTCAGGATAGTGACACATCCTTGTTGGTCTCCAACAAAGCTGATAAAACAGCTAAGGAAGACTATCTTGAAGACAGCGAGACAACCCCAAAGTCCTGTCTTGGTTTAGTGTTCGAGTTACTGGCCACTACCGCTTGCACAAGCTATTCAAACTCACTGTCTGAATCAGTTCGGTTTCTTGAGTCTCAACTACAAGCTGAAAGACATCGATCAGCTGTGCTGCGACAAGAAGCGGAAGGACTGCGGAAGTCCCTGGAGCATTCAGATGCAAACTTTCTGGTGCAACAGCAAGCGTTGGAGGATTTTAGCGCCAAACAGGACAAAGCTAATCAGCTTGCTAAGCTTATTTCCAGCATGGTGGATACCCAGGATAATGTTTCTTGAGCTCTTCTGAAGTTGTT
This sequence comes from Triticum urartu, assembly GCF_003073215.2. NCBI lineage: Eukaryota > Viridiplantae > Streptophyta > Magnoliopsida > Poales > Poaceae > Triticum > Triticum urartu. The sequence continues at coordinate 22,166,223 of NC_053025.1, forward strand.
TCAGTTATGCTCTTGTTTTGCTGCCATGTTTATTTGCACTGGTGGCCAATTTTGACGGCCAGTGTATGTAATGTGCTGCTTTGTTCCCTATATTTGCATTGGTGGCGAACTTTGATGCCCAGTGGATGTAATATGTGTAATAGCGGTAATAGGCTAGCATTAATTGCTTGCTTATTTATTTCCTTATTGTCTTGTTTAGTTGTTTGCTTGTAGTCACTGCAGTTCTTTTTCTGTTTTTTTTCTAGTGGCCACAATAGCCTATTTTTGGTAACTAGGCCAAAATAATCATGGCAACACATGGACTGTTGTAACCATGGGCCTCCTGCAGGCTGTATGATCCATCGGCCTTCTATACGGGCCTTAGGGTCCATGGGCCTTCTACGGGCCATAGGGTCCATGGGCCTTCTATGGGTCGTACGATCCATGGGCCTTCTACGGGCCGTACTATCCATGGGCCTCATACGGGCCGTAGGATCCATGGGCCTTCTACGGGGCGTATCATCATTTCGCCAATCATGGGCCGTACTATTCGTGGACCATAACGGGCCGTTAACAGGCCATATTTGATAACTCTATGAAAACAGCCCAACGGGTTTTTTTACATGAAAACGGCCCAACGTATTAACGGTCCGCAAACGGGCCGACTGTAACGACGGGCTGAATTTGGGCCACAAGCAGAAAATGACAGTAACGGGCCGTATGTAACTGAATGCTGCAAATGAGCCCAGGAATCAATGGGCCCTGAGAAGGCCGAAAGATAACTTGGGCTGGAAATGGCCCAATGGAATAACGGGCCGTTAATGGGTATAAAGTTATACACTGTTCATTACAGGCCAGTTTCACCACGGGCCGTTAATGGGCCAAGAGTTACAAAGGTCCTCATGTGGGCCGAAAGAAGTCATGGGCCACACATGGGCCGAAAGTTAAAACAGACTGAATCATATTGGACGGCCCAGGTGACGCTACTGGGCCTAATTCGGTTAGGGCGTAACGGGCCCTGGGTTAGCGGGTTGTAAATGGGCTATATGCGAACAGGCTGTTAACAGGCTTTCCGTGGGCCGGCCCGTGATGTCTACTACACAACCTTCTTCTTGTAGACGTTGTTGGGCCTCCAAGTGCAGAGGTTTGTGAGACAGTAGCAAATTTCCCTCAAGTGGATGACCTAAGGTTTATCAATCCGTAGGAGGCGTAGGATGAAGATGGTCCCTCTCAAGCAACCCTGCAACCAAATAACAAAGAGTCTCTTGTGTCCCCAACACAACCAATACAATGGTAAATTGTATAGGTGCACTAGTTCGGCGAAGAGATGGTGATACACGTGGTATATGGATAGTAGATAAAGGTATTTGTAATATGAAAATATAAAAACAGCAAGGTAACTAATGATAAAAGTGAGCGTAAACGGTATTGCAATGTGTTGAAACAAGGCCTAGGGTTCATACTTTCGCTAGTGCAAGTCTTCTCAACAATAATAACATAATTGGATCACATAACTATCCCTCAACATGCAACAAAGAGTCGTTCCAAAGTCACTAATAGCGGAGAACGAACGAAGAGATTATGGTAGGGTACGAAACCACCTCAAAGTTATTCTTTCCAATCAATCCATTGGGATATTCCTATAAGTGTCACAAACAGCCCTAGAGTTCGTACTAGAATAACACCTTAAGACACAAATCAACCAAAACCCTAATGTCACCTAGATACTCCAATGTCACCTCAAGTATCTGTGGGTATGATTATACGATATGCATCACACAATCTCAGATTCATCTATTCAACCAACACATAGAACCTCAAAGAGTGCCCCAAAGTTCCTATCGGAGAATCACGACGAAAATGTGTGCCAACCCCTATGCATAGGTTCATGGGCGGAACTCGCAAGTTGATCACCAAAACGTACATCAAGTGAATCACGTGGTATCCCATTGTCACCACAGATACGCATGGCAAGACATACATCAAGTGTTCTCAAATCTTTAAAGACTCAATCCGATAAGATAACTTCAAAGGGGAAACTCAATTCATTACAAGAGAGTAGAGGGGGGGGGGAACATAAGATCCAACTATAATAGCAAAGCTTGCGATACATCAAGATCGTATCACCTCAAGAACACGAGAGAGAGAGAGATCAAACACATAGCTACTGGTACATACCCTCAGCCCCGAGGGAGAACTACTCCCTCCTCATCATGGAGAGCACCGGGATGATGAGGATGGCCACCGGAGAGGGATTGCCCCCACCGGCAGGGTGCCGGAACGGGTCTAGATTGACTTTTGGTGGCTACGGAGGCTTTTGGCGGCGGAAATCCGGATCTATTCTCCGTTCTGGAAGTTTTAGGATACGTGGATATATATGGGTGAAAGGAGTACGTCGGTGGATCAGAGGGGGGGCCACGAGGCAGGGGGGCGCGCCCCTACCCTCGTGAGCTCCTCCTTCATCTTCTGACGTAGGGTCCAAGTCTATCCGGTAGGTTTCCTTCCAAAAATAACTTCTCCAGTTGATTTCGTTCCATTTCGACTCCGTTTGATATTCCTTTTCTTCGAAACACTGAAATAGGCATAAAACAGCAAATCTGGGTTGGGCCTCCGGTTAATAGGTCAGTCCCAAAAATGACATAAAAGTGTATAATAAAGCCCATAAACATTCAAAACAGTAGGTAATATAGCATGGAGCAATCAAAAATTATAGATACGTTGGAGACGTATCAGCATCCCCAAGCTTAATTCCTGCTCGTCCTCGAGTAGGTAAATGATAAAAATAGAATTTTTGATGTGGAGTGCTACTTGGCATAATTTTAATGTGATTCTTCTTAATTGTGGTATGAATATTCAGATCCATAAGATTCAAGACAAAAGTTCATATTGACATAAAAATAATAATACTTCAAGCATACTAACAAAGCAATTATGTCTTCTCAAAATAACATGGCCAAAGAAAGCTATCCCTACAAAATCATATAGTCTGGCTATGCTCTATCTTCACCACACAAAATATTTAAATCACGCACAACCTCGATGACAAGCCAAGCAATTGTTTCATACTTTTGATGTTATCAAACTTTTTTCAATCTTCACGCAATACATGAGCGTGAGCCATGGACATAGCACTATAGGTGGAATACAATGGTGGTTGTGGAGAAGACAAAAAGGAGAAGATAGTCTCACATCAACTAGGCGTATCAACGGGCTATGGAGATGCCCATCAATAGATATCAATGTGAGTGAGTAGGGATTGCCATGCAATGAACACTAGAGCTATAAATGTATGAAAGCTCAACAAAATAAACTAGTGGGTGTGCATCCAACTCGCTTGCTCACGAAGACCTAGGGCATTTTGAGGAAGCCCATCATTGGAATATACAAGCCAAGTTCTATAATGAAAGATTCCCAGTAGTATATGAAAGTGACAACATAGGAGACTCTCTATCATGAAGATCATGGTGCTACTTTGAAGCACAAGTGTGGTAAAAGGATAGTAGCATTGCCCCTTCTCTCTTTTTCTCTCATTTTTTTATTTGGGCCTTCTCTTTTTCTTTTTTTATGGCCTCTTTTCTCTTTTTTTGGCTTCTTTGGCCTCTTTTATTTATTTATTTTCGTCCAGAGTCTCATCCCGACTTATGGGGGAATCATAGTCTCCATCATCCTTTCCTCACTGGAACAATGCTCTAATAATGATGATCATCACACTTTTATTTACTTACAACTCAAGAATTACAACTCGATACTTAGAACAAAATATGACTCTATATGAATGCCTCCGGCGGTGTACCGGGATATGCAATGATGCATGAGTGACATGTATGAAAGAATTATGAATGGTGGCTTTGCCACAAATACGATGTCAACTACATGATCATGCTAAGCAATATGACAATGATGGAGTGTGTCATAAACGGAACGGTGGAAAGTGCATGGCAATATATCTTGGAATGGCTATGGAAATGCCATAATAGGTAGGTATGGTGGCTGTTTTGAGGAAGGTATATGGTGGGTTTATGGTACCGACGAAAGTTGCGCGGTACTAGAGAGGCTAGCAATGGTGGAAGGGTGAGAGTGCGTATAATCCATGGACTCAACATTAGTCATAAAGAACTCACATACTTATTGCAAAAATCTATTAGTTATCGAAACAAAGTACTACACGCATGCTCCTAGGGGGATAGATTGGTAGGAAAAGACCATCACTCGTCCCCGACCGCCACTCATAAGGAAGACAATCAATAAATAAATCATGCTCCGACTTCATCACATAACGGTTCACCATACGTGCATGCTACGGGAATCACAAACTTCAACACAAGTATTTCTCAAATTCATAACCACTCAACTAGCATGACTCTAATATCACCATCTCCATATCTCAAAACAATTATCAAGTATCAAACTTTTCATAGTATTCAACACACTCATAAGAGAATTTTATTATTCTTGAATACCTAGCATATTAGGATTTTAAGCAAATTACCATGATATTTAAGACTCTCAAAATAATCTAAGTAAAGCATGAGAGTTCATTTATTTCTATAAAATAAAACCAACACCGTGCTCTAAAAGGATATAAGTGAAGCACTAGAGCAAATGATAAACTACTTCGGAAGATATAAGTGAAGATCAATGAGTAGTCGAATAATTATGCAACTATGTGAAGACTCTCTAACATTTAATAATTTCAGATCTTGGTAATTTATTCAAACAGCAAGCAAAGAAAAATAAAACGACATCTAAGAATAGCAAACATCATGTGAAGAAGCAAAAACTTAGGATCAACCGATACTAACCGATAGTTGTTGAAGAAGAAAGGTGGGATGCCAACCGGTGCATCCCCAAGCTTAGACGCTTGAGACTTCTTGAAATATTATCTTGGGGTTCCTTGGGCATCCCCAAGCTTGAGCTTTTGTGTCTCCTTAATTCCTCTCATATCACGGTCTCCCTAAATCTCAAAAGCTTCATCCACACAAAACTCAACAAGGACTCGTGTGATAAGTTAGTATGAACCATTGCCAAAACCTTATCATACTCTACTGTAGCAAATCACTAAAATTATTATTCAACATTGCATACTAAATGCCTCTGCATATTTAATAGTCCTATCCTCAAATAGAATCATTAAGGAAGCAAACATATGCAAACAATGCAAACATAACAGCAATCTGCCTAAACAGGATAGTCTGTAAAGAATGCAGCAACATCCATACTTCCCTAGCTCCAAAAATTATTAAAGAAAATTCCCACTGTAGTAAATTTATCAGAGCTTAATATGCAAAAGTTTTAAATATTTTATCACATTCTGACTTTTCTAGGGAATTATTGCAACAGCGGTAAACTTTCTGTTTTCAAACAGCAACATGTGGACTTCTAAAATAGGCATAGTAAAGGCTATCAATGCCACTTTAATTGAAATAAAATATGCAAAACATTTTTATAAATAACAGCAAGCAAATTCTAACAAAATAAATTGACGCTCCAAGAAAAACACATATCATGTGGCGAATAAAAATATAGTTCCAAGTAAAGTTACCGATGAACAAAGACGAAAGAGGGGATGCCTTCCGGGGCATCCCCAAGCTTAGGCTCTTGTCTATCCTTGAATATTACCTTGGGGTGCCTTGGGCATCCCCAAGCTTAGGCTCTTGCCACTACTTATTCCATATTCCATCAAATCCTTACCCAAAACTTGAAAACTTCACAACACAAAACTTAACAGAAAACTCGTAAGCTCCGTTAGCGAAAGAAAACAAAACACTACTTCAAGATACTGTAATGAACTCATTCTTTATTTATATTGGTGTTAAACCTACTGTATTCCAACTTCTCTATGGTTTATAAACTCTTTTACTAGCCATAGATTCATCAAAATAAGCAAACAACACACGAAAAAACAGAATCTGTCAAAAACAGAACAGTCTGTAGTAATCTGGATCAAACGTATACTTCTGGAACCCATAAAATTCTCAAATAAATTGCTGTACCTGCGGAATTTATCTATTAATCATATGAAAAAAGAATTAACTAAATATCACTCTCCAATAAAAAATGGCAGCAATTCTCGTGAGCGCTAAAGTTTCTGTTTTTTACAGCATGATCAACAAGACTTCCCCCAAGCCTCCCCAAAGGTTCTACTTGGCACAAACACTAATTAAAAGCATAAAACCCCATCTAAAAGGCTAGATGAATTATTTATTACTAAACAGGAACAAAAAGCAAGGAACAAAAATAAAATAGGGTTGCCTCCCAACAAGCGCTATCGTTTAACGCCCCTAGCTAGGCATGATGATTTCAATGATGCTCACATAAGCGATATGAGTTGAAACATAAAGAGAGCATCATGAAGAATATGACTAGAACATTTAAGTCTAACCCACTTCCTATGCATAGGGATTTTGTGATCAAACAATTTATGGGAACAATAATCAACTAGCATAGGAAGGCAAAACAAGCATAACTTCAAAACTTTAAGCTCATGGAGAGGAAACTTGACATTATTGCAATTCCTACAAGCATATATTCCTCCCTCATAATAATTTTCAGTAGCATCATGAATGAATTCAACAATATAACCAGCACCTAAATCATTCTTTTCATGACCTACTAGCATAGAAAATTTACTACTCTCCACATAAGCAAAATTCTTCTCATTAGGGATAGTGGGAGTATCATAAGAGACTTGAATATTATAAATTGTTTCCACATTAAAAGAGTAATGTTCAGAAAAAGGGCAATCATAATCATGACAACTTTTATAAATATAATCATCACTACTTTTTATAGCATATGTATCATCACAATAATTATCATGAGTAGGAGGCATGCTATCATCATTATAAATTTGCATACTAAAACTTGGGAGACTAAAAACATCATCTTCATTATTAAACATAGCATCCCCAAGCTTGAGACAAACATTAATTGCAGCAAATATATTCTCAAATATGTCATCCTCATCAAACATAGCTTCCCCAAGCTTGGGCCTTTTCATATTATAAGCATAATCACTCTCATCATTAATAGTATGGATAGCACCAATAGTATGGCAATTATTATATTCTTCCAAGCAAGTGCCAAAAAGATTTTCAAGATCATAAGAAGTATCATTATCTTCCCAATCATAATCATCACAACAAGCAATAGGCATATGTAACATCCCAAATTTTCAATTTGGAATGTTATACATTAGATCATCATTGCATATCATATTTTTTTTTGCATTTTGGTTGATCCTAGAAATTCTACGCAACTCAATGACCCACGAAGAGAGTTGGGGATTTCGTTATTTTCATATTTGAGTTTTCTCAAATTTTGAGAATAGGATCATTTGATTTTAATTATTTTATCATCAATTATTTCTATTACAAAAATATGAGAGAGGGAATAAAATGACTTTCCCAAAATAAAGAAATATTGAGGATTTAATAATAAAATCATATAAGATTTTATTTCGGAGTTTTTCGGTGTTTTATTTGAATTTAGGAAAAATGTGCGTTTTTCAAAACTGCATTTAGGCCCCAAATAAATGTTCACCTTGTGAGGCTTGATTTTAGAAGCCCGTGAAAATTTATTTCGGAATTTTTGGAGTCCGTTTAGTGTTTCTTTTTATTTTTCTTCTGCGCGTAAAAAAAACGCGCACCGACCTAGGGCCGTGTCCGATTAGGACTCCCGGCCCGTTAGGCTATATATAGCCGGGGGAGGCCCAGCCGAAACCCTAGCCAGCCCCAAGCCGCCCCAGCCCCCGCCGTCGCCGCCGCCCGAGGTCCGCCACCGCCTCGATTTCTGTGCCGTTTTTTTTATTTTTTTTCGAAAAACCGTTCGGTTTTTCTATCGGTTTTTTCGTCGTTTTTTTAGTTTCGGTTTTTTTAAATAGATCGGTTTTTCCGGTTTATTTAAATAGCGAGCGTTCGTCCGTTCGTTCGTTCTAGCGAACGTTCGTCATTTTTTTTCTTTTTCTCGGATTAAATCCGCGATTTTTCTCATCGCGATTCCTGATCCGATTTTTGTTTTAGTATAACTTTTCGCTCGTTTATCGGAATCAGGCGATTCAGGCGCCTGGAGTTTCGTCTCGAAACCCTCTATCCGTTTAACCAACTTAAACAAGATTTTGCTACTGTAAAATTTGCCCTAGATCCAGATTTCTAGAACGAAGTTTTTTTCTTTCGCCGTTTGACTTTCGTTGTTTCGTTCGATTTGATTCTTTTTGCCAACCGGAGTTCTTAAGTTGAACCTTCTGGTTAGATCTCTTATTTGAGTTTTACCCGTGCATTAGATGAGTACTTATTGTATGCTTGTTTGTTTGTCTGCGATAGAATACCCGGAGTGCGCCGCTTGTTACTTCGAATCTCTAGGTTTCGCGGACCATCAGCAAGGCAAGTAACACTTTGATCATACCTTTCCTACTACCCAGTTTTATTGCATTAGATCAATCCTCACACATTGCATGATTAGGATCTAATTAAATTGTGGGATGGGAAGTAGTTGAGGTAGTACCTATTACCTGTTTATTATCAAACCTTTGGGAGTTACTTCCGCGTTTGCTTATTATGCCATGCTATGCTAGTAGACGTGGATTGGGTGAGTGATATCCATGACAGATGTGAGTTTGTTAATTAATGGTTTATCTAAGGTGGCAACTTAAACACACATCTGGGTGGATTGAGGCACCTGGGTATTCCAGGACTTGCCTGTTTTCTTTCGGACCGCCACCCAGGCTCAAAGGGATCATGAGACTATTCATACTAGAAACTTCCGTGTGCAGCCACAAGCTATCATGGGCTCTAGCATAGTTGACTAAGTCGTGCGAACTCTTACAGTGATAGACTAGCAGATGTAGGGGATGTAGGTGGTACGGTCTACCCGATCGTAAGGTGCTAGCGCTTCTGAAAGACTATGTCTCGGTCATCCGTCTTCTCAAACACCTTGTAGTGCGAGAAACCAAACGGAGGCGATCAAGTCTTGTGGGGAAAAGTGCGCAAACCTCTGCAGAGTGTAATAAACTAATCATGGTTAGCCGTGTCCCCGGTTATGGACATCTTGAGTATCTAGTACCTGGATTATCATGTGAATCTCAACATGTTACTCTAAATTAATTTTGTTGGGTTTTGTTTAAATGATGATGCTTAATTGGGATTGAGGATGCTGTCAACCATTCTCAATGTTTAACAACTACCATGATAGTAATTAAATTTATTCCTTTGAAGTAGGGAAAAATTGGCTTTACGCAAAACTGTAACCATAGAGCTTTCCACCAGCCAAATATGCATATAGTATAGCTATTTCATTCCATTACCCTCTATGTGTTACATTGCCAGCATATTCCATGTGCTGACCCATTTCGGGCTGCAACATTAATGTTGCAGACTTTTCAGACGACGATTAAGGAGTTTTTAGGTCATGGTTCTATACTCAGTGATGCCGTTGGAGTTGATGGACTCACTTATCTTCCAAGCCTTCCGCTGTTATCGTTATTAGATGGCCTTAAGCCATATTAATTGTAATAAGTTCTTGTTTGAGACACTCGATGTAATAAGTGTGTCATTGCTACTCTGTTATAAATCCTCCGAGTACTGTGTGGTGTCAGCATTACTGATCCAGGGATGACACCAGAGCACAGAGATTAGACTGTTTGAGGTCTGGTCGCTACAGAGATGGTATCAGAGCACACACTGACTGTAGGACACGACCACTAAGTTAGAGACCTAGATCACTATTCACTCTCTTCTCTTCTGACCTCTCATCTTTTCTACTCTTTAGGATGGCAGATGCAAGGAACAAGTTCACGCAACCAGATGAAGATACACCCTTTGGACGTCACTTGAAGGAAGTCACTAGATACCTGAACATAGGAATACCAAGCTTCACCGGAACCTACAACGCCACTTTACCTGAAGAAGAGCGCTGGATGATTCAAGTTCAAGTTCCAGGAAGGACGTTCATGCCAGTCACTGAGCCCATAGAGTTTTCTTTTGATGCACCAACTTGGAGTCTAGGAAAGAGCATGGCAGCTCACATCGCCATGGGACGCATTGGAGAAGTCTACCGCAATGACCTCAAGGATACTATCTACCAGATTTGTGGGCGTCGAGATGAACACTAGGAGATGATCAGCACCAGGAAGGATAGATCAATTGCAGCTTTTATCCAGGAGTTAAACAGCACATTCGACGACAGGAGAACCAGATGTCGCCGACATGATAGATCTGAAGAAGGCTAAGACTAGAATCAAGGAACTGGAGGAAGAACTCAAGGCTACACGTGAAGATTATGAAGAAGAAATTGAAGTATTGGTGGAGAAAAATGACGACCTAATCAAGAAGATTGGAATATTTATGGGAGGCCCTACACCAGTAGAGGAAGACGAAGACCAAGGAGATTAGCCTGGAAGACTACATCATCATCCACGACACCGATTCGGATCCAGACGGAAGCGATGATGACTATGTTGATGAAGCTGGAGCAGATATCATGGAGTCTGCAACCGAAGAATATTTCTAGTAGACCACCTCATCAGTAGTAGTAGTCCACCATGTAAATATAGTAGTCCGAGCACTTTTGCGATAGTTAGATAGATTGTATGCCTTTGTTTGATTAAATGAAGTGAATTGTTTGTTTTTGCCTCATGTGCATATGGGTAGGTGTTTTCTCTTTAGACCCCCTCTATTCTTAATCTCATCTTTTCTAAACCCTCAGATGCCTTCGAGATGTGACCCCGGATTTGCCTTTCCACCGGAGCTCACTCAGTTGATCCAGCAGCAGAACACATTGATGCAGTTGCTAGTCCAGAATCAGAATCAGGGGAACAACAACAACAACCCACCACCACCACCACCACCACCTGTGAATCACTTAGCCCGTTTTCTTAGGCTGAATCCGCCGGTGTTTTCCAGTAGCACCGAGCCGATAGTAGCAGATGATTGGCTCCGCAAGACAGCTAGAGAGTTGACCACAGCAGGATGCACAGATGCAGAGAAGGTGAAGTTTGCCGCACATCAACTTGAAGGACCAGCAGCATCATGGTGGGAGAATTTCACAGCCACTTTCCCTGTCGACACTGTCACATGGGACCAGTTTCAGCAGGCTTTTTGTACTGCGCATGTTTCAGCAGGAGCTATGGCCATGAAGAAGCATGAGTTTCGCAACTTGCGCCAAGGAGGACGGACAGTTGGCCAGTATGTGGAGGACTTTAGTAAGTTAGCACGTTATGCCCCAGATGACGTTGCTACGGATGCATCTAAGCAGGAGAAGTTTCTGGAAGGACTGAATGATGAGTTGAGCATGCAGTTGATGGTAGCAACCTTCAACAACTACCAGGAGTTGGTAGATCATGCTCTTATGATTGAAGGGAAGCAGCAACAAATTGAGAATCGCAAGAGGAAGTATGGACAAGGAAAGTACACTTCAGGAGCTCAGCAAAAGCAACGTTTTACCCCTAGACCGGAGGAAATTTTCAGCATACCCATGGAGGAGGTAGCTCACACAATCACAATGTCACCAGGAATGGAAATGGAAATGGAGGAAGCAATGGTCAGAATCGCACCAACCCATCAACCCCAGCCAAGAAGGACCTGAGCCAAGTCACTTGCTTTAAGTGTTCGAAGACCGGACATTATGCCAATGAATGCCCTGAGATACAAAATGGAAATGGCAATGGAAGCTCTGGGAAGAAGCCGAACCCTTTTAATAGGGGACAGGTGAACCACGTTAGCATGGAGGAGGTTGAAGCTCAGCCTGATGCAGTAATAGGTAAGTTTCTGGTTAAGTCATTTACTGCACTCGTTCTTTTTGATACTGGTGCATCGCATTCATACATCTCAAGGGGATTTGTGGATAAGTATAACCTACCAACCCAAGCCCTTAGGTCACCCATGTTAGTAACCTCACCCAGAGCAGAGTATGTGGCTAGTCTATGGTGTGATCGGTTACCATTAAGGATTGGTAACTATGTTTTTCCCTCAGACCTAATAGTATTGGAATCTCAAGGATTGGATGTGATATTAGGCATGGATTGGTTATCAAAGTATGAAGGGAATATTGAATGTGCTAGTAAGTCAATTTTGCTTACCACCCCAGAAGGGAGAAGGATCAAGTATGTATCCCGGCATGTACCAAAGAGGACTCAAGTAAATTGCCTAACAGGAGTTGTGCAGGAGGAAGTACCAGTGGAAAGGGATTTGATGATATCCTGGTTTATTTTAAGAATGAAGAGGAGCATAAGGAGCATTTGCGTTTGGTACTTGGAAAGCTCAAAGAACATCAATTATATGCCAAGTTCAGCAAATGTGAGTTTTGGTTGAAGGAAGTAGGATTCCTCGGACATGTTATATCTGGAGAAGTTATAGCAGTAGATCCTACCAAAGTAGATACCGTGACCAAGTGGGAAGCACCAACTACAGTGGGAGAGATCCGGAGTTTTCTTGGACTCACAGGATACTACCGGAGATTCATTGAGAATTTCTCAAAGATTGCGAAGCCTATGACGGAGTTATTAAAGAAAGATACCAAGTTCATATGGACGGAGGAATGTGAGGCTAGTTTCCAGGAGTTGAAGAAACGTTTGGTTACCTCATCAGTGTTGATTTTGCCAGACCAGACCAAAGATTATGAGGTGTATTGCGACGCTTCACGTCGAGGACTTGGAGCAGTGCTTATGCAGGAAGGGAGAGTTGTTTCATATGCCTCAAGACAACTGAAGCCTCATGAGTTGAATTATGCCACGCATAATTTGGAGTTAGCATCCGTAGTGCATGCTTTGAAAACATGGAGGCATTTCCTCATTGGAAACCATTGTGAGGTGTACACGGATCATAAGAGTTTGAAGTACATTTTCACACAGAAGGAGTTGAATCTCAGACAAAGGAGATGGTCGGAACTCATCAAGGATTATGATATGAGATTGCAATACCATCCCGGAAAGGCTAATGTAGTAGCTGACGCCTTAAGCCATAAGAGCCATATCAATACATTAATGACGGGAGAAATACCCAAGGAGTTAGTAGAAAATCTTCGTGAACTATGTTTGGAAATAGTTCCGAGAGGCTATGTAGTAGCATTGGAGATTCAGTCAACCTTGATGGATAGAATCAGAGAAGCTCAGAAGACTGACAAAGAGATTGCCGCTATAAAGGAGAAACTGAGCAAAGGAAAAGCTAAAGGATTTCGTGAGGATGAGCATGACACCCTATGGTTTGAAGACCGTGTTTATGTGCCCAATGACCCGGAGATCAGGAAGTTGATTCTGCAAGAGGCACACGATTCACCATATTTGATTCACCCAGGAAATACCAAGATGTATTTGGATTTGAAGGATATTTTCTGGTGGACCGGCATGAAGAAGGATATTGCGGAGTATGTAGCAGTTTGTGATGTATGTCAGAGAGTAAAGGCAAAGCATCAGAAGCCAGCAGGATTGTTACAACCATTGCTGATACCCGAATGGAAGTGGGATAAGTTAGGCATGGATTTTATCACGGGATTACCCAGGACTCGTTCAGGCTACGACTCGATTTGGGTTGTAGTTGATCGATTGACGAAAGTAGCTCATTTCATCCCAGTAAAGACCACTTACAACAGTGCTAAGTTGGCAAAGATATACATGACCAGGATCGTATGTTTGCATGGAGTTCCAAGGAGTATCGTATTAGATAGAGGAACCCAGTTTACCTCAAAGTTCTGGAAGCAGTTGCACGAAACTTTGGGTACCAGGCTAGAATTCAGTACAGCTTTTCATCCACAGACAGATGGACAGACCGAGAGAGTCAATCAGATTTTGGAGGATATGCTGAGAGCTTGTGCGCTAGATTACAAATCTAGTTGGGACGACAATTTGCCATGTGCAGAGTTCTCTTACAACAACAGTTACTAAACCAGTTTAAAGATGGCCCCTTTCGAAGACTTGTACGGAAGGAGGTGCAGGACACCGTTGTCATGGGACGAAGTTGGAGACCGCCAGTTGTTTGGACCTGACTTGATTAAAGAGCCTGAACAGAAGGTGAAGTTGATTCGCGATAGGCTCAAGGTAGCCCAGTCTAGACAGAAGAGTTATGCAGATTCTAAACGCAAGGAGACCGTTTACAAAGTCAGAGATAGAGCTTATCTTCGAGTTGTTGGGGAACGTAGCAGAAATTCAAAATTTTCTACGCATCACCAAGATCAATCTATGGAGTAATCTAGCAACGAGGGGAAGGAGAGTGCATCTACATACCCTTGTAGATCGCTAAGCGGAAGCGTTCAAGTGAACGGGGTTGATGGAGTCGTACTCGTCGTGATCCAAATCACCGATGATCCTAGTGCCGAACGGACGGCACCTCCGTGTTCAACACACGTACAGCCCGGTGATGTCTCCTACGCCTTGATCCAGCAAGGGGAGAAGGAGAGGTTGGGGAAGACTCCATCCAGCAGTAGCACGATGGCGTGGTGGTGGTGGAGGAGCGCCGGACTCCAGCAGGGCTTCGCCAAGCACTACGAGAGACGAGGAGGGAGAGAGGTAGGGCTGCGCCAACAGGGAGAGCAAATCACACGTGTTGGGAAGCCCCATACCTCAAGTATATATAGGGGGAGGGGAGGGGCTGCGCCCCCACCTAGGTTTCCACCCCTAGGGGTGGCGGCCAGCCCTAGATCCCATCTAGGGGGCGGCCAAGGGGGGAGAGAGGGGGGGCGCACCACTAGGTGGGCCTTAGGCCCATCTGAGCCTAGGGTTTCCCCTTTTTCCTTCTCTCTTCGCCTTGGGCCCTGGTGGGGGGGCGCACCAGCCCACCTGGGGCTGGTCCCCTCTCACACTTGGCCCGCGCAGCCCTCTGGGGCAGGTAGCCCCACCTGGTGGACCCTCGGGACCCTCCCGGTGGTCCCGGTACGTTACCGATAGCACCCGAAACTTTTCCGGTGACCAAAACAGGACTTCCCATATATAAATCTTTACCTACGGACCATTCCGGAACTCCTCGTGATGTCCGGGATCTCATCCGGGACTCTGAACAACATTCGGTAACCACGTATATCTATTCCCTATAACCCTAGCGTCATCGAACCTTAAGTGTGTAGACCCAACGGGTTCGGGAACCATGCAGACATGACCGAGACACCTCTCCGGCCAATAACTAACAGCGGGATCTGGATACCCATGTTGGCTCCCACATGTTCCACGATGATCTCATCGGATGAACCACGATGTCGAGGATTTCAATCAATCCCGTATTCAATTCCCTTTGTCCAGCGGTATTGTACTTGTCCAAGATTCGATCGTCGGTATCCCGATACCTTGTTCAATCTCGTTACCGGCAAGTCTCTTTACTCGTTCCGTAACACATCATCCCGTGATCAACTCCTTGGTCACATTGTGCACATTATGATGATGTCCTACCGAGTGGGCCCAGAGATACCTCTCCGTTTACACGGAGTGACAAATCCTAGTCTCGATTCGTGCCAACCCAACAGACACTTTCGGAGATACCTGTAGTGTACCTTTATAGCCACCCAGTTACGTTGTGACGTTTGGCACACCCAAAGCACTCCTACGGTATCCGGGAGTTGCACAATCTCATGGTCTAAGGAAATGATACTTGACATTATAAAAGCTTTAGCATACGAACTACATGATCTTTGTGCTAGGCTTAGGATTAGGTCTTGTCCATCACATCATTCTCCCAATGATGTGATCCCGTTATCAGACATCCAATGTCCATGGTCAGGAAACCGTAACCATCTTATTGATCAACGAGCTAGTCAACTAGAGGCTTACTAGGGACATGGTGTTGTCTATGCTTCCACACATGTATCTGAGTTTCCTATCAATACAATTCTAGCATGGATAATAAACGATTATCATGAACAAGGAAATATAATAATAACCAATTTATTATTGTCTCTAGGGCATATTTCCAACAGTCTCCCACTTGCACTAGAGTCAATAATCTAGTTCACCTCGCCATGTGATTAACAACTCACAGGTCACATCGCCATGTGACAACATCCAAAGAGTTTACTAGACTCAATAATCTAGTTCACATCACTATGTGATTAACACTCAATGAGTTCTGGGTTTGATCATGTTATGCTTGTGAGAGAGGTTGTAGTCAACGGGTCTTGCCATATTCAGATCCCTATGTATTTCGCAAAACTTTATGTCATATCGTAGATGCTGCTACCACGTTCCACTTGGAGCTATTCCAAATTGTTGCTCCATTATACGTATCCGGTATCTCTACTCAGAGCTATCCGGATAGGTGTTAAGCTTGCATCGACGTAACTCTTTACGTCGAACTCTTTATCACCTCCATAACCGAGAAACATTTCCTTATTCCTCTAAGGATAATTTTGACTATCTGGTGATCTACTCCTAGATCACCTTTGTACCCTCTTGCCAGACATGTGGCAAGTCACACATCTGGTGCGGCATCAGCATGGCATACCGTATAGAGCCTATGACAAAAGCATAGGGGACGACCTTCGTCCTTCCTCTTTCTTCTGCCATGGTCAATCTTCGAGTCTTACTCAACTTCACACCTTACAACTCAGGTGAGAACCCCTTCTTTGACTGATCTATTTTGAACTCTTTCAAAAACATGTCAAGGTGTGCGTTCTTTGAAAGTATCATCAGGCGTCTTGATCTATTTCTATAGATCTTGATGCCCAATATGTAAGCAACTTTATCCAGGTCTTCCTTTGAAAATCACTCTTCAAACAACCGTTTATGCTTTTCAGAAATTCTACATTATTTCAGATCAACAATATGTCATTCACATATACTTATCAGAAATATTGTAGTGCTCCCACTCACTTTCTTGTAAATACAAGTTTCTAGCAAACATTGTATAAACCTAAAAGCTTTGATCACTCCATCAAAACATATATTCCGATTCCGAGATGCTTGCTCTAGTCCATAGAAGGATTGTTGGAGCCAGCATACCTTTTAGCATCCTTAGGATCGACAAAACCTTTTATTGTATCACATACAACTTTTCTTATGAAAACTGGTAAGAAAACTTGTTTTGACATCCATCTGTAAGATTTCATAATCGAAAAATACAGCTAATGCTATCATGATTCCGACAGACTTAAGCATCGCTACGGGTGAGAAATTCTCATCGCAGTCAACTCCTTGAACTTGTGAAAAGACTCTTTCCCACAAGTCGAGCTTCATAGACGGCAACATTACCGCCCACGTCCGTCTTCTTCTTAAAGATCCATTTATTCTCAATGGCTTGCTGATCATCGGCCAAGTCCACCAAAGTCCATACTTTGTTCTGATACATGGATCCTATCTCGGATTTCATGGCTTCTAACCATTTGTCGGAATATGGGCCCACCATCGCTTCTCCATAGCTCGTAGGTTCACTGTTGTCTAATAACATGATATCTAAGACAGGATTACCATACCACTCAGGAGTAGTACATATCCTTGTCGACCTATGAGGTTCGATAGCAACTTGATCCAAAGCTTCATGATCACTATCATTAACTTCCTATTCAACAGACGTAGGCTCCACAGAAAACATCTTTCTGTGTTGCATCACTCTCTGGTTGAAATAAAGGTTCGACAACCTCATCAAGTTCTATCTTCCTCCCACTCAATTCTTTCGAGAGAAACTCCTTCTCGAGAAAGGACCCGTTCTTAGCGACAAAAAATTTGCCCTCGGATCTAAGATAGAAGGTATACCCAACTGTCACCTTTTGGTATCCTATGAGATGTGTTTGCCCGGTTTGGGTTCGAGCTTCTCCGGCTGAAGCCTTAAGCATCGCAGCCCCAAAGAATAAGAAACGACAACTTTGGTTTCTTGCCAAACCAATGTTCATACGACGCCGTCTCAACGGACTTAGATGGTGTCCTATCTAAAGTGAATGCAGCTGTCTCTAACGCATAACCTCAAAATGAAAAACGGTAGATTGGTAAGAGACATCATAGATCGCACCATATCTCATAGGGTTCGATTACGACCTCCGGACACACCATTACAACTGTGGTGTTCCAGGTGGCTTCAACTGTGAAACAATTCCACAATGTCTTAAGTGATTTGCCAAACTCATAACTCAGAAAATCCCCTTTTGATCAGATCGTAGGAACATGATCTTATTGTTATGATGATTCTTAACTTCACTCTGAAATCGCTTGAACTTTTCAAACGTTTCAGACTTGTGCTTCATTAAGTAAATATACCTATATCTACTCAAATCGTCAGTGAAGATGAGAAAATAGCGATATCCACCGCACGCTTCAATTCTCATTGAATCACATGCATCAGTATGTATGATTTCCAACAAGTCACTTGCCCGTTTCATTGTACCTGAAAACGGGGTCTTAGTCATCCTGCCCATGAGGCATGGCTCGCATGTGTCAAGCGACTCAAAATCAAGTGACTCCAAACATCCATCGACATGGAGTTTCTTCATGCATCTTATGCCAATATGACCTAAGCGGAAGTGCCACAAGAAAGTGGTACTATCATTATTAACTCTAATCTTTTGGCGTGAACATGTGTATCACCATGACCGAGATTCAATGAACCATTCACATAGGATGCATGACCATGAAAGGTATCATTCATGTAAACAGAATAACCATTATTCTCTAACTTAAATGAATGACCGTATTGCAATGAACATGATCTAATCATATTCATGCTCAACGTAGACACCTGATAACATTTATCTAGGTTCAATACTAATCCCGAAGGCAGATGGAGCGTGCGATGGTGATCTCATCAACTTTGGAAATACTTCCAACACACATCGTCACCTCGCCCTTAGCCAGTCTCCGTTTAGTCCGTAGCTTTTGCTTCAAGTCACCAGTAATAGTAACTGAACCGGTATCCAATACCCAGGTGCTACCAGGAGTACTAGCGAGGTACACATTAATAACACGTATATACTTTATTGAAGTTGCCAGCCTACTTATCTACCATGCATTTGGGGTAATTCCGCTACCAGTGACCGTTCCCCTTACAATAGAAGCATTTAGTCTCGGGTTTGGGTTCAACCTTGGGTCCCTTCACTGGAGCGGCAACTGGTTTGCCATCCATGAAGTTTCCCTTCTAGCCCTTGCCCTTCTTGAAACCAGTGGTCTTATTAAACCATCAACACTTGATGCTCCTTCTTGATTTCTACCTTTTGCGGTCTTAAGCACCGCGAACAGCTCCGGGATCAACTCCATCCCTTGCATGTCATAGTTCATCACGAAGATCTAGTAGCTTAGTGATAGTGGCTAGAGAACTCTATCAATCACTATCTTATCTGGAAGTTTAACTCCCACTTGATTTAAGTGATTGTAGCACCCAGACATTCTGAGCACATGCTCACTAGCTGAGCTATTCTCCTCCATCTTGTTGGCAAAAGAACTTGTCAGAGGTCTCACACCTCTCAACACGGGCATGAGCCTGAAATCCCAATTTCAGCTCTTGGAACATCTCATATGTTCTATGGTGTTCAAAACGTCATTGGAATCCCGATTCTAAGCCGTAAAGTATGGTGCACTAAACTATCAAGTAGTCATTAGGATGTGTCTGTCAGGTGTTCACAACATCCACAGATGATGTTGTAGGGGTTTGCACATCGAGCGGTGCATCAAAGACGTAAGCCTTCTATGTAGCAGTGAGGACACTCCTCGGACTACGGACCTAGTCCGCATCAGTGCTTACAATATCTTTCAACTTGGTCTTTCTCTAGGAACGTATTGAAACAGGGAGCTACAACGTGAGCTATTTATCTACAACATATTTGCAAAGACAATTTAGACTATGTTCATGATAATTGAGTTCATTTAATGAACTCCCACTTAGATAGACATCCCTCTAGTCATCTAAGTGAAACATGATCCGAGTCAACTAGGCCGTGTCCGATCATCACGTGAGACGGACTAGTCAACATCGGTGAACATCTTCATGTTGATCGTATCTTCTATACGACTCATGCTCGACCTTTCGGTCTGCCGTGTTCCGAGGCCATGTCTGTACATGCTAGGCTCGTCAAGTCAACCTAAGTGTTTTTGCTGTGTAAATCTGGCTTACACCCATTGTATTCGAACGTTAGAATCTATCACACCCGATCATCACGTGGTGCTTCGAAACAATGAACCTTCGCAACGGTGCACAGTTAGGGGGAACACCTTTCTTGAAATTTGAGTGAGGGATCATCTTATTTAAGCTACCGTCGTTCTAAGCAAATAAGATGTAAAACATGATAAACATCACATGCAATCAAATAGTGACATGATATGGCCAATATCATTTTGCTCCTCTCGATCTCCATCTTCGGGGCTCCATGATCATCGTTGTCACCGGCATGACACCATGATCTCCATCATCGTGTCTTCTTGAAGTTGTCTCGTCATCTATTACTTCTACTACTATGGCTAACGCTTTAGCAATAAAGTAAAGTAATTACATGACATTTATGTTGACACGCAGGTCATAAATAAATAAAGACAACTCTTATGGCTCCTGCCGGTTGTCATACTCATCGACATGCAAGTCGTGATTCCTATTACAAGAACATGATCAATCTCATACATCACATATATCATTCATCACATCCTTTTGGCCATATCACATCACAAGGCATATGCTGCAAAAACAAGTTAGACGTCCTCTAATTGTTGTTGCAAGTTTTTACGTGGCTGCTATAGGTTTCTAGCAAGAACGTTTCTTACCTACGCGAAAACCACAACGTGATATGCCAATTTCTATTTACCCTTCATAAGGACCCTGTTCATCGAATCCGATCCGACTAAAGTGGGAGAGACAGACACCCGCCAGCCACCTTATGCAACTAGTGCATGTCAGTCGGTGGAACCGGTCTCACGTAAGCGTACGTGTAAGGTTGGTCCGGGCCGCTTCATCCCACAATGCCGCCGAATCAAGATAAGACTAGTAACGGCAAGCAAATTGACAAAATCGACGCCCACAACAACTTGTGTTCTACTCATGCATAGAAACTACGCATAGACCTAGCTCATGATGCCACTGTTGGGGGACGTAGCAGAAATTCAAAATTTTCTACGCATCACCAAGATCAATCTATGGAGTAATCTAGCAACGAGGGGAAGGAGAGTGCATCTACATACCCTTGTAGATCGCTAAGCGGAAGCGTTCAAGTGAACGGGGTTGATGGAGTTTTACTCGTCGTGATCCAAATCACCGATGATCCTAGTGCTGAACGGACGGCACCTCCGTGTTCAACACACGTACAACCCGATGACGTCTCCTACGCCTTGATCCAGCAAGGGGAGAAGGAGAGGTTGGGGAAGACTCCATCCAGCAGCAGCACGACGGCGTGGTGGTGGTGGAGGAGCGCGGGACTCCAGCAGGGCTTCGCCAAGCACTACGAGAGACGAGGAGGGAGAGAGGTAGGGCTGCGCCAACAGGGAGAGCAAACCACACGTGTTGGGCAGCCCCATACCTCAAGTATATATAGAGGGAGGGGAGGGGCTGCGCCCCCACCTAGGTTTCCACCCCTAGGGGTGGCGGCCAGCCCTAGATCCCATCTAGGGGGCGGCCAAGGGGGGAGAGAGGGGGGGCGCACCACTAGGTGGGCCTTAGGCCCATCTGAGCCTAGGGTTTCCCCCTTTTTCCTTCTCTCTTCGCCTTGGGCCCTGGTGGGGGGCGCACCAGCCCACCTGGGGCTGGTCCCCTCTCACACTTGGCCCACGCAGCCCTCTGGGGCAGGTGCCCCACCTGGTGGACCCCCGGGACCCTCCCGGTGGTCTCGGTACGTTACCGATAGCACCCGAAACTTTTCCGGTGACCAAAACAGGACTTCCCATATATAAATCTTTACCTCCGGACCATTCCGGAACTCCTCGTGATGTCCGGGATATCATTCGGGACTCCGAACAACATTCGGTAACTGTCGGGGATATACCCCATGGCGTAAACCAGACGAAAGTATAAACCGGCCGGACTGGATGACTCACTGGTAACCCGCCCGGAGCTTGGCGGTTCACCGGCTACCCGCCCGGTCTTGGCGGTTCATTAGTAACCCGGCGGGCGGGTCAGATGGATGACGAGGCCCATGGCCCAGAAGGCCGGTTCATACTATGGTGGGCCGGTTTAAGAGGAAAGGCATGAGGAATATTTACCTTACAAGGAGTTAAGACCAGGACTTGTATCCGGTTTGTATTAGAGATAGACTAGTCCTAATCCTAATAGGACTCCACATGTAACCCGCCCCTTCAATATATATAAGGAGGGGCAGGGCTCCCCAAAAGAGAGAAGATTCACAAGTTCCACGAGTTGGACAAGTTAGGTTTAGACAATAGCTCTCAAGATAGAGCACTCTTGTAACCGTGATCATCATCATCATCAATATCAATGAAGCAGGACGTAGGCTTTTACCTCCACTGTGAGGGGCCAAACCTGGGTAAAGCCTCGTGTCTCTCATCCCGCTCAACCTCTCTCAAGCTACCACATAGATGCGTTGGCCTCGCGACTAAGTCCTGACACTAAGAACATCTGCCGTGACAAATCCACGACAGTTGGCGCCCACCGTGGGGCTCGCGCACGGTGGTGTTGAGTTCTTGAAGGGATCTCATCTAGGGATCGATGAGCTCGTGATTTCGTCGGATGAGAAATAACCGGCAAGTTTGTTATTTTGTGATCAGGAACATGATTATACTTTGGAGCCGGTAGTACATGAGATCGAAAGAAGCTAGGATTCCGTGCGCACCATCGCACGTGACCTATTGATCCGCCGGTCCAAGTGAAGTTGATTTCCGCCAGAACGGCCGTGCAAACCGGCGAAACCGAGACTGGTTCAAAGTACTTCGCTATTCGATTGCCGTTTATACGGGGGAGCCAGCGCACGTACGTGCAAACATCTACTCACGGTCCAATCAAGACCAAATCAAAAGTACTAGACTAGTACTACTTAAACTAGTACCATGCCACGTGAAATCCATCATCAACTGTTCTTTTTTGGGAAAAGGGCCAGCGCTACTTGAATAGTACTACTAGATCAGATGTCCTTTTTCCCTTGGCTACTGCATCCATCCGAGTCGGAAGAGATCAAGTGCTGCTGCCAGATCATCGTCACAAAAAAAGGGGGAAGGAAACAGCAGCGACCCGATGTGGATCGGTCAAATCCACCACGACTTGGACTCTGCTATCGCTGCTTGCGCAGCGCCTGGCCTCCTGCGCCACCCCGGACCGGCTCCGTATCGACACGCCAAGCTGCACGTAGTCTGCCGTGACCCGCCCGCGCTGGTTCTGCTGCACCCCAAGATAAAAAAAGGGAGGAGTAGCTACGACCTGAAGCCGTCCTCTGCTCCAAGTTGCCGAAGTCACGGGCTGGCCGCGTTTCCGCTGACCTCACCACGGCGTTTCACTGCTATGCCTGCCGGTTTGCCTGCTTCTTCTGCCACGCTTCACTCCCAAATTTATATATGGATCATCTGCCATACGAACAAATCAGGTGCTATTTTTCTAAACTTTTACTGGTATAATTAAGTATCATCCAAAGCTTTTTTCACGGTAGGTTATGCTATACACAGGTCAACGGACTCATGGCCAAGGTATGATCCGGTCCTCGAGCACCGGCGTCGGAGGCAACGTATACATCTGCACCGCCCGTGCCGGGCGTTTAAAGACCTGGAGAATAACCCGGAGGGTTTCTGCTTGAACTGCCGGGACCATATTGAGTCGCCGACCAGCCTAAACCGCCTCTGTTGCGACGAACAGATCATCCGTTGTCCGAACAAAAAACATCAGGTGATATCCATCTAAATCTAGTTTCTTGGTATATATTGTTTTTATCAAGGGAACAATTACTTTGGACCGGATATTATGATATGCAGGACAATTGTTCATTATAAAACATGGTTTATACCATGGGTACGGAGTACGCGCTGGCAACGTCCTGCCCGGTGGTCGTCCGTGCCACATTACACGGTGAATGGACGCGTACAAGCTGCCGCCCGTACAGCCCGGTCTACGCGTGCGCGCCGGTTTACAACGCTGTGGCCGATTCTCCCGTCCACACTGGCGTACAATGCCGCGGCCGACTTATCTGTCTGAGCCGCCTCTTATGCTGCGGTCGTCTTTGTCGTCCGTCTCTCGCGGCCTGGTCTACATCAACATACCGGGCCGCACTTGTCTGGATGAACTGTTTATGACTATGAGCAAGTCACTACTTGGGAAGCCCGGTTTTCTTCCAACAAATTGGAGGTAAATTATCATATATTATCAGCCGCCGTCTGCACTGGATGGTTCAATGGGTAGGCGCACAAGTCGCCGCCACTACAGTTTGGTTAACTTCAAATCGCCAGTTGGAAGGAACCATTGGCCGAGTTGCTGACATGGCTCATACGTGATCGTTTATAATCCGCCGCAGTCACCTCAACCTTCTGTGGATTCACACCGTGCTATCAACGCTAATGATATACAAGTTATGCCGGTTTATATCAAGGTCAAATATGGAGAGTGTCAAGCCAACTCCTCGAGTCACCTTTGAGACTCGGGGGCTACGATGACATGACTCAGCAAATGTTGCCAGTTTCAGCCGGTTTAAGAACCCCAGGACGATGGAGGGAAAGATAGCCCAGTCCTGGAGGCTACTGTTATATTGATGAAAATTTAAAGGCCGTCAGAAAATTTCCGGTTTAGAAAGTATATGACAGTTACAAAATCCCGGCTCAATGAAGAAGATCCGGGTCATCAGAAAGGATTCCGGTTTAAAATCCGGCTCAAGGGAAGTCAGTCTGACTGAAGCTCTCAAATATCCGGTTTACAGTCCGGTTCAAGGGAAATCTGCTCTCCCACAAAGCTCTGAAGCGCTCAAATCTGGTTTAATAATGTCCGGTTCAAAAAGGAATTAACTTCTCGCAAGTTTGAGTTTAAAGGCCGTTAGAAATTTTCCAGCTAGAAATGAAGATTCTGGTTTAAAATCCGGTTCAAGGGAAAGCTGTCTCCCACAAGGTTTTGAAGCTCTCAATATCCGGTTCAAGATCTCGGTTCAAGAAGAATTTATCTCTTGCAAAAAGTTAAAAATTGCCGAAGAGGACCTGCTGCCATGATGCGCGGTTCAAACATGGGTATCCCGCCTTATTGGCCTGACATATTATTGATCACATGGGGGCTTCTGCTTCATAAAGCAGGGTCTCTGTTCTTTTCACAGCATGCGTGGTTAAACGGAGTTTTTCTGTCTTAAAGCAGCCTCCGGTTTACCCCTTGAAAATTTTATAAACATCACTTGGGGGCTTGGTCGTGTCTGAACCAATGCAACACCTTTTGATAGGCGAAAGCCGCCAGATCACTTGGGGACTTGGTCACGTCTGAACCAGTCACGCCTCTTGATCGGCCTAAGGCCACATAATCACTTGGGGGCTTTGGTCGAACCCGAACCATCGCTACGCCTCTTGATCGGCTCAATGCCAAAGCATCACTTGGGGACTTGTGGTCACGTCTGAACCATAGTCACGCCTCTTGATCGGCCTAGTGCCACAGCATCACTTGGGGGCTTGGTCGAACCCGAACCATAGCTACACCTCTTGATCGGCGTAATGCCAAAGCATCATTTGGGGACCTGGCTGACTCGAACCATAGCTACGCCTTTTTGGGGGCTTGGTCGTGTCCGACCATGGTAATACCTCTTGATCGGCTCAATAGCCTCTTTTTTCAAATGGTTTTATCATTGCCTTTGCTTGAATTTTGTTTTGATAAATATTTCTTTTGTTGCGTTTTTAAACCGACAATTCTTAACCCGGTTCGACTGTCAAGTTACAAATTGGCGGAACACGGTCAAATCTTAATCCGGAGACTATCTGCCCGGTTTGATTTTCTGTTACCATCCTATTATGGAGTAAACCGGTGTTTATCACAACCCGGCACGGTTTTATCATAAACCGGCACAATATGGAAGGAGTTATCAGTACTCAAGATTTGGGTTATCACCCTTACTACAAAAAGTTGGTAAAACCAGCAATGTGATTCAATGTCACAGGTATGATATATTTCATATTTGATTATTCTTAAGTGCAGCCTTGGTTATAAACCCGGGTTATATGTTGGGCATTATGACCCGTCCGGCGGTAAACCGCCAGGACACTTTAAACTTGTTGTATGCAGAAACAGGTTTGTTAAACCGGCCTGGCTTTGGACTATAAGTCGCTAGTATATATATATTTGGATTGCGCCATTGGAATCATGCGCTTATAAATCATTGGGTTATATTATTCAAATAGCCAAGTTTGGCTGAATTTTCATTATGATATTGAATGAATAAGGTTTTCACCGGATTATGTTATCTTGAATAGCCAACATGGCTGGATTTTTATGGTTATTAATAACCGGAATTATTGAGGTTTTCAAAGTCGCTTTAGCGCAATGGCTATCATATTATCAACAGATATGATTTATTCTACAATGGAAGGAATAGTCCCGAGTCGCTGCAAGCTTACAACCCGGCCCTTGGGGGCTACATTATTCAAATTGAGATTACATGCAAGTCTCACATCGCTGCAAGCATGCATCATGACACTTGGGGGCTAATGCAAAGTCATTTTTACTAGTCTTATTGAAGACCCGACTCATCATATTATAATGAGCCGACCCTTGGGGGCTACCAATTGCTCCTGTCGACAATTCAAGCAATTACAAGTCCCAGGTTGCTGCAAGCATGACAACTCGACACTTGGGGGCTACATATATGGAGTATTCAGTTTGGAGATGAACAAACATGATTTCTTCAAGGTTGCAACACTGATTGGAGCAAGACTTAAGTTATCACTATATTCTCTTCTTAAGACTTGGGGGCTACAGGTATTATGCATGTAAAGGAGGAACATCTTCAAAATTTTCAATTTTGAGCAGATCAGGAAGATCAATTGTGTGACCCGGCGTTGGTAACAATCATAACCCAGTGTCTATAAACGGTCATGACCCGGGATCATCAGTTCTTATAACCCGGCAATTTTGGCAATGATAAACCGGCAAGTTCTATATTTTCAAACCGGCTGATATCAGTTGAATATTTGAAGACCAATATTTTTGTCAAATCAAGAGCATTGAAGGCCGATTCAAATGGATTCTTTATTCTCAATATCTTCTGCAAGCAAATTGAGTATGAAGCTGGCTTATTAAACCGGATTTTCTAGAAGAAGGAAATGACAAGGATGATCAGGTGCCGATTTACAAGAATTTTTAACCCGGAGCATAACCTGTCAAAATTTGCTCTCGAGTTTATGTTGCAGATCAGTTTAACATGGATAAATCCAAATTAAACTGGGGGCTAATGTCGGAGATATACCCCGTGGCGTAAACCGGACGGAAGTATAAACCGGCCGGAATGGATGATTCACTGGTAACCCGCCCAGAGCTTGGCGGTTCACCGGCTACCCGCCCGGTCTTGGCGGTTCATTAGTAACCCGGCGGGCGGGTCAGATGGATGACGAGGCCCATGGCCCAGAAGGCCGGTTCATACAATGGTCGGCCGGTTTAAGAGGAAAGGCATGAGGAATATTTACCTTACAAGGAGTTAAGACCAGGACTTGTATCCGGTTTGTATTAGAGATAGACTAGTCCTAATCCTAATAGGACTCCACATGTAAACCGCCCCTTCAACATATATAAGGAGGGGCAGGGCTCCTCAAAAGAGAGAAGATTCACAAGTTCCACGAGTTGGACAAGTTAGGTTTAGACAATAGCTCTCAAGATAGAGCACTCTTGTAACCGTGATCATCATCATCATCATCAATATCAATGAAGCAGGACGTAGGCTTTTACCTCCACCGTGAGGGGCCGAACCTGCGTAAAACCTCGCGTCTCTCGTCCCGCTCAACCCCTCTCAAGCTACCACATAGATGCATTGGCCTTGCGACTAAGTCCTGACACTAAGGACATCTGCCGTGACAAATCCATGACAGTAACCACGTATATCTATTCCCTATAACCCTAGCGTCATCGAACCTTAAGTGTGTAGACCCTACGGGTTCGGGAACCATGCAGACATGACCGAGACACCTCTCCGCCCAATAACCAATAGCGGGATCTGGATACCCATGTTGGCTCCCACATGTTCCATGATGATCTCATCGGATGAACCACGATGTCGAGGATTTCAATCAATCCCGTATTCAATTCCCTTTGTCCAGCGGTATTGTACTTGTCCGAGATTCGATCGTCGGTATCCCGATACCTTGTTCAATCTCGTTACCGGTAAGTCTCTTTACTCGTTTCGTAACACATCATCCCGTGATCAACTCCTTGGTCACATTGTGCACATTATGATGATGTCCTACCGAGTGGGCCCAGAGATACCTCTCCGTTTACACGGAGTGACAAATCCCAGTCTCGATTCGTGCCAACCCAACAGACACTTTCGGAGATACCTGTAGTGTACCTTTATAGCCACCCAGTTACGTTGTGACGTTTGGCACACCCAAAGCACTCCTACGGTATCCGGGAGTTGCACAATCTCATGGTCTAAGGAAATGATACTTGACATTATAAAAGCTTTAGCATACGAACTACACGATCTTTGTGCTAGGCTTAGGATTGGGTCTTGTCCATCACATCATTCTCCCAATGATGTGATCCCGTTATCAACGACATCCAATGTCCATGGTCAGGAAACTGTAACCATCTATTGATCAAGAGCTAGTCAACTAGAGGCTTACTAGGGACATGGTGTTGTCTATGTATCCACACATGTATCTGAGTTTCCTATCAATACAATTCTAGCATGGATAATAAACGATTATCATGAACAAGGAAATATAATAATAACCAATTTATTATTTCCTCTAGGGCATATTTCCAACACGAGTATTTCCACTTCGGGGAACAAAGCGTTTTGGAGTTAAAGGGAAGTTAGCGCCACGTTTTGTAGGACCATATCGAGTTTTAGAGCGTATGGGAGAAGTGGCCTACAAGTTGGAATTACCTGAAGGATTGTCAGGAGTTCATGATGTGTTCCACGTTTCCCGTTTGAAGAAGTGTCACGCGGAGATGGCTGACATACCGTTGAGAGACACAGTGCCTTTGGAAACTATTCAGTTGGATAACGACTTGACCTACGAGGAGAGACCCATAAAGATTCTCGAGTTTGCCAATCGAGTCACTCGCAGCAAGGTTATCAAGTTTTGCAAAGTTCAGTGGAGCCACCACACAGAGGATGAAGCCACCTTGGAATGAGAGGAAGAATTGCTCAAGGACCACCCTCACCTATTTCCTAGCCAACCCGAATCTCGAGGGCGAGATTCATCTTAAGGGGGATAGGTTTGTAACATGCCAAATTTTCAATTTGGAATGTTATACATTAGATCATCATTGCATATCATATTTTATTTTTTTTACATTTTGGTTGATCCTAGAAATTCTACGCAACTCAATTACCCACGGAGAGAGTTGTGGATTTCGTTATTTTCATATTTGAGTTTTCTCAAATTTTGAGAATAGGATCATTTGATTTTAATTATTTTATCATCAATTATTTCTATTACAAAAATATGAGAGAGGGAATAAAATGACTTTCCCAAAATAAAGAAATATTGAGGATTTAATAATAAAATCAAATAAGATTTTATTTTGGAGTTTTTCGATGTTTTATTTGAATTTAGGAAAAATGTGCGTTTTTCAAAATTGCATTTAGGCCCCAAATAAATGTTCACCTTGTGAGGCTTGATTTTAGAAGCCCGTGAAAATTTATTTCGGAATTTTTGGAGTCCGTTTAGTATTTCTTTTTATTTTTCTTTTGCGCGTAAAAAAAACGCGCACCGACCTAGGGCCGTGTCCGACTAGGACTCCCGGCCCGTTAGGCTATATATAGCCGGGGGAGGCCTAGCCGAAACCCTAGCCAGCGCCAAGCCGCCCCAGCCCCCGCCGCCGCCGCCGCCCGAGGTCCGCCGCCGCCTCGATTTCCGCGCCATTTTTTTAATTTTTTTTTCAAAAAACCGTTCGGTTTTTCTGTCGGTTTTTCCTTTGTTTTTTTTAGTTTCGTTTTTTTAAATAGATCGGTTTTTCCGGTTTATTTAAATAGCGAGCGTTCGTCCGTTCATTCGTTCGAGCGAACGTTCGTCATTTTTTTCTTTTTCTCGGATTAAATCCGCGATTTTTCTGATCGCGATTCCTGATCCGATTTTCGTTTTAGTATAACTTTTCGCTCGTTTATCGGAATCAGGCGATTCAAGCGCCTGGAGTTTTGTCTCGAAACCCTCTATCGGTTTAACCAACTTAAACAAGATTTTGCTACTGTAAAATTTTCCCTAGATCCAGATTTGTAGAACGAAGTTGTTTTCTTTCGCCGTTTGACTTTCGTTGTTTCGTTCGATTTGATTCTTTTTGCCAACCGGAGTTCTTAAGTTGAACCTTCTGGTTAGATCTCTTATTTGAGTTTTACCCATACATTATATGAGTACTTATTGTATGCTTGTTTGTTTGTCTGCGATAGAATACCCGTAGTGCGCCGCTTGTTACTTCGAATCTCTAGGTTTCGCGGACCATCAGCAAGGCAAGTAACACTTTGATCATACCTTTCCTACTACCCAGTTTTATTGCATTAGATCAATCCTCACACATTGCATGATTAGGATCTAATTAAATTGTGGGATGGGAAGTAGTTGAGGTAGTACCTATTACCTGTTTATTATCAAACCTTTGGGAGTTACTTCCGCGTTTGCTTATTATGCCATGCTATGCTAGTAGACGTGGATTGGGTGAGTGATATCCATGACAGATGTGAGTTTGTTAATTAATGGTTTATCTAAGGTGGCAACTTAAACACACATCTGGGTGGATTGAGGCACCTGGGTATTCCAGGACTTGCCTGTTTTCTTTTGGACCGCCACCCAGGCTCAAAGGGATCATGAGACTATTCATACTAGAAACTTCCGTGTGCAGCCACAAGCTATTATGGGCTCTAGCATAGTTGACTAAGTCATGCGAACTCCTACAGTGATAGCCTAGCAGATGTAGGGGATGTAGGTGGTACGGTCTACCCGATCGTAAGGTGCTAGCGCTTCTGAAAGACTATGTCTCGGTCATCCGTCTTCTCAAACACCTTGTAGTGCGAGAAACCAAACGGAGGCGATCGAGTCTTGTGGGGAAAAGTGCGCAAACCTCTGCAGAGTGTAATAAACTAATCATGGTTAGCCGTGTCCTCGGTTATGGACATCTTGAGTATCTAGTACCTGGATTATCATGTGAATCTCAACATGTTACTCTAAATTAATTTTGTTGGGTTTTGTTTAAATGATGATGCTTAATTGGGATTGAGGATGCTGTCAACCATTCTCAATGTTTAACAACTACCATGATAGTAATTAAATTTATTCCTTTGAAGTAGGGAAAAATTGGCTTTACGCAAAACTTTAACCATAGAGCTTTCCACCAGCCAAATATGCATATAGTATAGCTGTTTCATTCCATTACCCTCTATGTGTTACATTGCCAGCATATTCCATGTGCTGACCCGTTTCGGGCTGCAACGTTAATGTTGCAGACTTTTCAGACGACGATTAAGGAGTTTTTAGGTCGTGGTTCTATACTCAGTGATGCCGTTGGAGTTGATGGACTCACTTATCTTCCAAGCCTTCCACTGTTATCGTTATTAGATGGCCTTAAGCCATATTAATTGTAATAAGTTCTCGTTTGAGACACTCGATGTAATAAGTGTGTGATTGCTACTCTGTTATAAATCCTCCGAGTACTGTGTGGTGTCAGCATTACTGATCCAGGGATGACACCGGAGCATAGAGATCAGACTGTTTGAGGTCTGGCCGCTACATCATACCGAGATCATCATCAAGTATATCATGTTCATTTTCATGAGGCACAACAATAATAGGAGCAACTTTATTTGGGAGAGATACCTTTTTACCTCTCTTCCTTTTTCTTTTCTTCTTCTTCACATCATGTGTGGGTTCAATCCTCCTTTTGGAGCTCCTTATCAATGAGATTGGTTGGATAGAAGGCTCCTCTTCGTTACCTGATTCATCATAAGAAATATAGGAGAATATTGGGAAGTCTCTTCCCTTTCGCTAGCATTTTATTCATCCTCTATTTGTTTTCTTTTCTTTATGTAGTTGGCAATATAAGGATTTTCAATGCAATTCACCGCACAATACATATAAACCTTCTCTAGATCAATATCGAGGAATTTCTCAAGGTTATATTCTGGAATATGCTTAGCTTGACGTTTCAATTCTTCATAACCCAAAAGCAAACTTAGTTCATTATAATGCGCAAGGGAAATCAAGTCATCACAATTTTTGGACACGATTCGGTCATGAAACAATTTGCATTTGATATTTAAATGACCATGTTCATTGCAAAGTTCACAAGTACGGTAAAGATATTTTAAATTTTCAGCACTCACATCAAGACTTTCTTGAAACAATTTAGTTTCTAAATACTTATTCCTCTTGCAATATCTATCTTCCCTATTTGGTGTGTACTTACAAACCCAATGCACTCCACAAAAATTGACATGTTTATAGGAGGCATTTTCATCATAACTAGTGCAATCATCATTAGCATCATGGATGTTCAAAGAATTCGTACTAACAACATTGCAATCATGCTCATCATTCAAAGATTTAGTGCCAAACATTCTAATGCATTCTTCTTCTAACACTTTGGCACAATTTTCCTTTCCATCATACTCATGAAAGATATTAAAAAGATGAAGAGCATGAGACAAACTCAATTCCATTTTTTGTAGTTTTATTTTATAAACTAAACTAGTGATAAAACAAGAAACTAAAAGACTCGATTGCAAGATCTGAAGATATACCTTCAAGCACTCACCTCCCCGGCAACGGCGCCAGAAAAGAGCTTGATGTCTACTACACAACCTTCTTCTTGTAGACGTTGTTGGGCCTCCAAGTGCAGAGGTTTGTGGGACAGTAGCAAATTTCCCTCAAGTGGATGACCTAAGGTTTATCAATCCATAGGAGGCGTAGGATGAAGATGGTCTCTCTCAAGCAACCCTGCAACCAAATAACAAAGAGTCTCTTGTGTCCCCAACACACCCAATACAATGGTAAATTGTATAGGTGCACTAGTTCGGCGAAGAGATGGTGATACAAGTGGTATATGGATAGTAGATAAAGGTATTTGTAATCTGAAAATATAAAAACAGCAAGGTAACTAATGATAAAAGTGAGTGTAAACGTTATTGCAATGTGTTGAAACAAGGCCTAGGGTTCATATTTTCGCTAGTGCAAGTCTTCTCAACAATAATACCATAATTGGATCACATAACTATCCCTTAACATGCAACAAAGAGTCGCTCCAAAGTCACTAATAGCGGAGAACAAACGAAGATATTATGGTAGGGTATGAAACCACCTCAAAGTTATTCTTTCCAATCAATCCGTAGGGCTATTCCTATAAGTGTCACAAACAGCCCTAGCGTTCGTACTAGAATAACACCTTAAGACACAAATCAACCAAAACCCTAATGTCACCTAGATACTCCAATATCACCTCAAGTATCCGTGGGTATGATTATACGATATGCATCACACAATCTCAGATTCATCTATTCAACCAACACATAGAACCTCAAAGAGTGCCCCAAAGTTCCTATCGGAGAATCATGACGAAAACGTGTGCCAACCCCTATGCATAGGTTCATGGGAGGAACCCACAAGTTGATCACCAAAACATACATCAAGTGAATCACGTGGTATCCCATTGTCACCACAGATACGCACGGCAAGACATACATCATGTGTTCTCAAATCTGTAAAGACTCAATCCGATAAGATAACTTCAAAGGGGAAACTCAATTCATTACAAGAGAGTAGAGGGGGGGGGGGAGAAACATAAGATCCAACTATAATAGCAAAGCTCGCGATACATCAAGATCGTATCACCTCAAGAACACGAGAGAGAGAGAGATCAAACACATAGCTACTGGTACATACCCTCAGCCCCGAGGGAGAACTACTCCCTCCTCGTCATGGAGAGCACCAGGATGATGAAGATGGCCACCGGAGAGGGATTGCCCCCTCCGGCAGGGTGCTGGAACGGGTCTAGATTGACTTTCGGTGGCTACGGAGGCTTCTGGCGGCGGAACTCCCGATCTATTCTCCGTTCTGGAAGTTTTAGGATACGTGGGTATATATGGGTGAAAGGAGTACGTTGGTGGATCGAAGGGGGGGCCACGAGGCAAGGGCGTGCGCCCCAGGGGGGTGGGCGCGCCCCTACCCTCGTGAGCTCCTCCTTCATCTTCTAACGTAGGGTCCAAGTGTATCCGGTAGGTTTTCTTCCAAAAATAAATTCTTCAGTTGATTTCGTTCTGTTTCGACTCCGTTTGATATTCCTTTTTTTCGAAACACTGAAATAGGCATAAAACAGCAAATCTGGGCTGGGCCTCTGGTTAATAGGTTAGTCCCAAAAATGATATAAAAGTGTATAATAAAGCCCATAAACATTCAAAACAGTAGATAATATAGCATGGAGCAATCAAAAATTATAGATGCGTTGGAGACGTATCAGCCCGCCACCTTTTGACCAAGTCAAACGGGCCGGCCTTTTCATAGGAATGGGCCTCTGTTGGGCCATGCCACGTGTCGCCGTATCATAGGCGCCTTCGGTCCAATGAGCGGATGACATCTGTCCCAACGGTGAGCCGACACGTGTTTCCTCCAGCCAATGATGATTTTACACGTGGAAAATCCCCATTGGTCGGGGCTGTTAACGGGTTATCGGATCCAAAACCCGACCCGATAGCTTAACGGCATTCCGTTATGGTGGATGCCACGTGTCGGTCACCCTTAACGAAAGCACTTCTGTGACGCGCGATTTATCGTCATGGAAGTGGACACTTCCGTGATGATAATTTTGGCAATGTCATGGAACACTTCTACGACAGCACATGTATGACTATCTTGATTCTGTCATAAATTTGTCATGGATGTACATGCATGACAGAAAACGCGACCTACTGTGACAAACACGTATCATCACCGAAGTGTACTATTTTTGTAGTGTAAGCATGATTCTGGCCTAGATGCACACAAATAGAGTAAAGAACCAATCATGGAGCGGTATACCTTTTGATCGAACTCTTTACCATTGTTGTCGGGACCCAGATGACTTTTGGTTGGCATTGGCGTCGTGTAACCTTTGCAGTCTTGCATTCCAAGCTTCTTTAGGCAGCCTTTGAGGTATTTCTCTTGAGATATGAAGATGTCGTTGCTTTGCTAACGAATTTGAAGACCAAGGAAGAACTTCTGCTCACCCATCATGGACATATGATATTGTTCTTGTATCATGTGTCCAAACTCATCACTGTATCTTTGGTCAGTGCAGCCGAAGATAATGTCATCCACATAGATCTGGCACACAAACAGTTCACCATCGTATGTCTTCGTGAAGAGAGTGGGATCCGGTGAACCAGGTTTGAAGCCTTTGCTCTTCAGGAAGTCTTTGAGTGTGTCATACCAAGCCCGAGGGTCTTGTTTGAGGCCATAGAGTGCCTTGTTGAGCTTGTGTAACGCCCTCGATGCGGCTATAGCTCCCACGTGTCGAGGCACGACTTAGAGACATAACCGCATTGAAAGCAATGTCGCAAGCCAGGCAATCATTACAACAACCCATGTAATATATAATAAAAGGGGAAGAACATAGTTGGCTTACACTCGCCACGTCACATCAGAGTACATAAATAACATCCATCAAAAATCACTCATGGCCCGACTACGGCGCCAAAATAGAAGAAAACCCAACATGCGACAAGGCCCTGAATCAAACCCCAACTAGGCACCACTACTGATCATCGGGAAAGGAAACATAATAACTCTGAGAGTCCTCGTCGAACTCCCACTTGAGCTCGTACTCGTCACCTGGAGCGGAATCACCTGGACTTGCATCTGGAATTATAGTATCTGTGAGCCATAGGGACTCAGCAATCTCGCACCCTCGCGATCAAAACTATTTAAGCTGATAGGAATGGACAAGGCAAAAATATGTGGAGCTGCAGCAAGCGACTAGCATATGTGGTGGCTAACTTATACGCAAAAGAGAGCGAGAAGAGGAGGCAAGGTGCGAGCGAGAATCTAGAGGAACAACCGGCGCAAGCATAACTCCAACACCGTGTCCACTTCCCGGACTCCGCCGAGAAGAGGCCATCACGGTAACACACACAGTTGATTCATTTTAATTAATTAAGGTTTAAGTTATCTACAACCGGACATTAACAAATTCCCATCTGCCCATAACCGCGGGCACGGCTTTCGAAAGTTCAATCCCTGCAGGGGAGTCCCAACTTAGCCCATGACAAGCTCTCACGGTCAATGAAGGAATAGACCTCCTCCCGAGACGTTCCGATCAGACTCGGTATCTCGGTAACTCAAGACAATTCGACAGGTTAAAACAAGACCAGCAACACTGCCCGAATGTGCCGACAAATCCCGATAGGAGCTGCACATATCTCTTTCTCAAGGCACACTCAGATTGTCTTAGGTACGGGTAGGCCAGCCCAGAGTTGCCCCTGGTGGCCACCGGTAGCTGACAGGTGGACCAACACTCAGAGGAGCACTGGCCCGGGGGGGGGGGGGTTAAAATAAGATGACCCTTGAGTCTGCAGAACCCAAGGGAAAGAAAAGGCTAGGTGACAAATGGTAAAACCAATGTTGGGCATTGCTGGAAAAGCTTTAATCAAGGCGAACTATCAAGGGGTTCCCATTATAACCCAACCGCGTAAGGAACGCAAAATCCGGGAACATAACACCGATATGACGGAAAACTAGGGCGGCAAGAGTGGAACAAAACACTAGGCGAGAGGCTGAGCCTTCCACCCTTTACCAAGTATATAGATGCATTAAGATAACATAGCAATATAGTGATATCCCAACAAGTAAATAAATATACCAACAAGGAACGGCCTCCAATCTTCACCTGCAACTATCAACGCTATAAGAGGGGCTGAGCAAAGCGGTAACATAGCCAATCAACGGTTTGCTAGGACAAGGTGGGTTAGAGGTTGACATGGCAATTAGGAGGCTGACAAGCAAAAGGTAGGCATCGTAGCATTGGCAAAGCAAGAGCGAGCAAACTTGCATAGCAAAGATAGTAGTGATTTCGAGGGTATGATCATCTTGCCTGCACAGTTGTCAGAGTTGACTGGATCCTCACAAGCAAACTCAACGGGCTCCTCGGTAGAGAACTCGTCTCCCGGCTCTACCCAACAAGACAAACAAGCAACAAGGATACAATCAACCACGTGCGAGACCAAGCAATATGATGAAATGATGATATGCTATGCGGGATGCGATGCGGGATGCAAAATGCAAGATATAATAGGAAAATGCACGAACCTGGCCTCAACTTGGAATTCCAAGGGTGCCACTGGATAGAGGGGATGAAATCGCTTGAAAACGATATAAAGATCATTGGAATCGGAGTTACGGTTTGGAAATGGCAAGCGTTTTAAGATATGACACCGGTCTGCAATTTACAGCAAGTAGGCATCTAAACGCAACGAAATGAACATGCTACAGCCACAAAACATGACAAAAAAATACATGGCAGGGATGCCCACAAGATTCTTAACAAAAGACTAGCACTGAGCCACGGCCAATCATCCATTAAGAGGTTCAAACAAGCATGGCAAAAACGCAAATGCAAGACAGATTCCAGACTTAGTGAAATTAACACTAGTCTGAAATTTCAGATCACGAAGCCCTCTTCGGAGCAGCAAAACAACATGATACATGACATGAACATGACAAGTAAGAACATGGCATGGAGCTACTCAACAATCTCAACAAAAGTCCCAAAGTGACCTGGGGCCAAAAGGGATCACAAAATATATTAACGGGCACATGAACATACCTAAAACACAATCAGTTTTCAGACTTACTGAAAACTGAGACATGCTGAAATATAACTCACGAAGGCATGTAAACGAGCTCGATGCACTCACCAAGGTGCAAGTCATGGCAAGGAAAGCATACTTCCATTAAGAAGGCACAAAATACAATCTAGACATGGCAAGAACAATGGCATAGCATGCACGGGTCAACTATAACAACGCCGGCAAAATCGCAAACGAGTTGACGATCTGCCCAGATTCACCACGAAGCAAAAGTAGAGCTCGATTGACTCAAGCTAGGGGGCTCCATAATTGCAAACAAAGACATGGATGGATCTATCATAACATGAATAACAAAAGTCCCTTACTGATCATCCTCAAAAGAGGCACGGATCACTAGGAAACAAGCTGAACATATGGCATCATGAACTAAAATATCCCAGACTTAGTGAAAACAACTAAGTCCCTGAAAACAGATTTACCGGGTGCCTCACTTTGCAAGCTTGCACAAGTCACCACACACATCCTAAAAATGCATGGGTTGCACCTCTGGAAAGAAGACAAAATGCTTAACAAAACATATGAAGGACTCACAGGCATAGCATGCACACAAAAATCATGGCAAAAAAAAACAAAAGTCTAAGATGAACTAGCAGATCTGACAATTAACTCACGAAGCCTCCTTCTAACAGCATTTTGGGCATCAATATGAACTCAAATGAAAATGATGCAATGGAATGAAATGATGTACTCGTCGATACGAAGATTTTGATATATTATATGCCCAAATCGGAGCTACGGATGCAAAGTTATGGGGCCTCGAACAGGAGCATATGAGCTAAAAATCTAGGGACTTAGTGAAAAAAAACTACCCCAGATCTAGGGTTTGACCGGCGGGCACGCGAACCGAGGCGAGATCCGAGCTCGCAGGAGCCTTGCCGGACTTGACGCGGCACGCCGGCCGGAGGAGGAGGAGATGGCCGGGGAGGTGAGGGGCGCGGCCGGCCGGCGGAGTGGGCGGCGCGGCCGGAGGAGGAGGCGGCGCCGGCGAGTGCGGCGGTGGCCGTGGCGGGCTCGCCCGCCGGAGTTGGAGCGGGGCGGCGGCGATGCGCGTCGGCGGCGGGCGGCGATGGCGGCGTCGGGCGCCGGAGTTGGGCGAGGCGGCGGCGGTAGGAGGCGCGGGGCGCGGCCCGGAGCGGCACGGGGGCGGGCCGGCGATGGGCTCTCGGGCCCGCGGCGGCGAGGTGGCGGCGGAGTGCCACGTGGCGGGCGCAGGGTGGCGGCGGAGGAATGTCCGGCCGGGTCGGACGTGTCCGGCTCGGCGCGGAGATGTTTTTTTTTAAAACTAGGGTTTCGAGGGGGAGGAGAGATCCGAAAATGGAGGGGGCTATATATAGGCATAGAGGGAGCTAGGAGACTCCAAATGAGGTGCGGTTTTCGGCCACGCGATCGTGATCGAACGCTCTAGGACATGGAGAAGAGTTTGGTGGGTTTTGGGCCAAATTTGAGGGGTGTTGGGCTGCAACACACACGAGGCCTTTTCGGTCCCTCGGTTAACCGTTGGAGCGTCAAACGAAGTCCAAATGACACGAAACTTGACAGACGGTCTATCGGTAGTAAACCAAGGCCGCATGACAAGTCTCGGTCCAATCCGGAAATGTTTAATCCCCACACACGAAAGAAAGCTAGAAATGACCACCGGAGGAGAACGAAGCGCCGGAATGCAAAACGGACAACGGGGAAAATGCTCGAATGCATGAGATGAACACGTATGCAAATGCAATGCACATGATGACATGATATGAGATGCATGAAAACGAAAACAACACACGGAGACAAAGACCCGAACCCGAGAAATAAATATAACTTAACACCAGAAACGGCAAGAGTTGGAGTACAAATTGGGAAAGTTACGTCCGGGGTGTTACAGCTTGTAAACCATGTCATGATGTTTTGGATCTTCAAAGCCAGGTGGTTGTGCAACATACACTTCTTCTTCAATCTTGCCATTGAGAAAAGCACTCTTCACATCCATTTGATACAGGAGGATGTTGTGCCTTGTTGAGATTGTAAACCATGTCGGGATGTTTTGGATCTTCAAAGCCAGGTGGTTGTGCAACATACACTTCTTCTTCAATCTTGCCATTGAGAAAAACACTCTTCACATCCATTTGATACAGGAGGATGTTGTGATGGTTGGCATAGGCTAGCAGAATGCGAATGGCTTCAAGCCTAGCCACCGGAGCGAATGTTTCATCGAAGTCAATTCCTTCAACTTGAGTATATCCTTGAGCAACAAGACGAGCCTTGTTTTTGACAAATTGACCATGCTCATCTTGTTTGTTGCGATAGATCCATTTTGTGCCTATGATATTGTGCTTGCGAGGATCAGGACGCTTGACCAATTCCCACACATTGTTCAGTTCAAACTGTTGAAGCTCTTCTTGCATAGCTTGAATCCACTCAGGTTCCATGAAGGCTTCAACAACTTTCTTGGGTTCAGATATAGAGACGAATGCAAAGTGCCCACAGAAATTTGTCAGTTGCATTTCTCTTGAACGAGTAAGGTGACCAGGTGCATTGATGCTATCAATTATCTTCTCAATTTGTACTTCATTTGCAACATGAGGATGAACTAGACGAAGATTTTGCTCTTGCTGATCATTGTCTTCATCTTCAGCATTGGCTTCGGGCTGAGCAGAGTCTTCAGGTTGATTTGGTGCAGAAATGATAAGTTCCTCTTCAGCCTGTGCCTCTGAAGGTATGATCTCTCCAGTACCCATAAGCTTGATGGATTCACTAGGTGGAACTTCATCTAGCACATTTGGTAGGTGCTCTCTTTGCGAGCCGTTAGTCTCATCGAACCCCACATCCATAGTTTCAACCACTTTATAGTGAAAGAGGTTGAAGACTCTGCAGGAGTGTGAATCCTTTCCGTAACCAAGCATAAAACCTTCATGTGCTTTTGGTGCAAATTTTGAAGTGTGATGTGGATCCTTGATCTAGCACCTGGCACCAAATACTCTAAAGTAGCTCACGTTTGGCTTCTTACCAGTCAGTAGCTCATATGATGTATTCTTTAGAAGCTTCTGAAGATAAACACGGTTGATGACATGGCATGCAGTATCAATAGCTTCAGGCCAGAACTTCCTTGGAGTCTCTTGTACTCATCAAGCATCGTCCGAGCCATCCCAGTGAGTGTTCTGTTCTTGCGCTCCACGATGCCATTCTGTTGAGGTGTGTATGGAGCTGAGAATTCATGAGTGATGCCCAATGTATCAAGATAAGTGTCGAGGCCGATGTTCTTGAACTCTGTGCCGTTGTCACTTCTTATGTGCTTGATCTTGATGCCATAGTTCATCATGGCACGATTTGCGAATCTTCTGAAGACATCCTGCACTTCAGTCTTGTAGAGAATTATATGCACCTAGGTATATCTAGAGTAGTCATCAACAATAACGAAGCCATAGAGACAAGTAGTAGTAGTAAGAGTGGAGTAATGAGTAGGGCCGAATAGGTCCATGTGAAGAAGCTCGAAGGGACGTGATGTAGTCATGATTGTCGTCGAAGGATGCTTGGCCCTAGTCATCTTCCCGGCTTCGCAGGCACCACACAGATGATCCTTTTTGAACTTGACGCCCTCGATGCCTATGACATGTGTCGGTGTCAAAACCGGCGGATCTTGGGTAGGGGGTCCCGAACTGTGCGTCTAAGATGGATGGTAATAGGAGGAAAGGGTCGTGATGTTTACCCAGGTTCAGGCCCTCTTGAAGGAGGTAATACCCTATGCCCTGCTTGATTGTTCTTGATGATATGAGTATTACAGAGTTGATCTACCACGAGATCATAGAGGCTAAACCCTAGAAGCTAGCCTATGGTATGATTGTATGTCATCCCACGGACTAAACCCTCCAGTTTATATAGACACCAGAGGGGGCTAGGGTTACACAGAGTCGGTTATAAGGGAGGAGATCTACATATCCGTATTGCCTAGCTTGCCTTCCACGCCAAGGAGAGTCCCATCCGGACACGGGACGAAGTCTTCAATCTTGTATCTTCATAGTCCAACAGTCCGGCCAAAGGATATAGTCCGGTTGTCCGGAGACCCCCTAATCCAGGACTCCCTCAGTAGCCCCCTAACCAGGCTTCAATGACAATGAGTCTGGCGCACAGATTGTTTTCGGCATTGCAAGGCGGGTTCTTCTCCACATTCTGAATATCTGCCAAGTAGTGTCCGGCTCCCCATAAATGTTGCACTTCCTGGCTTCTGCGCCCAATAAGGGCTATCTTCCACGCGTCGAGCGAATGCGAGGAGCCAGGGCGTTTTTACATTCGCCCCCTAGCCATGTAAATAAATCGTCTATTAAAGGGATGGGGATTCTTAGATCCAATCCACACCATCCTCCCATGGCGAAAATCCATCGGAGCGCGCTTGGAAAAATCCATTCCATCATGGCCGGCCATCGCAGCTCCTCCTCCCGCTCCCGTAGCCCTAAGCCCGGTGATTGGGAGAAGTGTTCCGTTCCACACAGCCAATTAGTAGAGTTGCAGGCCCAGCGATTTCTCCCTCCCGCGTATATGGTCCCCGCCCGAGCCGGGCTCACCACCTATAATGGCGGGGAGCAAGCAGAGAGCTGCCCCAATCCCTCCAAGGGGGAGCGGGTATGCCTTGCCCCTTACTTACTAAGGGGTCTTGGATTTCCAATCCATCCGTTCCTCCGCGGGCTCCTGGAGTTTTACGGCCTCCAGTTGCATAATTTCACCCCTCCTTCCATATTACACATCACCAGTTACGTTGCCCTATGTGAGCTGTTTCTGGGCTGCGAGGCTCATTTCGAGCCGTGGAAGAGGATATTCTGCCTTGTGCCCCATACACAGGAGGGGTCACTTTATCAAGTGGGTGGAGCCGAAATATGGCGCATCGCCGAGACCGGATACCTATCCGGTACCCCAAAGAAGACGTCCGAAGATTGGCCTTCAGAGTGGTTTTACATGGAGGGCGTCCCCCTTCTAGACCCTGTTCGGCGGGGTCTTCCTGAGTTCAACAATGCTCCTCTAAAGAAACGTCGAAGTTGGCGCCCACGGAGCCCCCAGGTGGAAGACAACGGAGAAGTCCTTTACCCAATGGACTAGATTAAAGTGCTGGCTCAATCAGGATTGACGATAACCGAGGTTATGCCAATATGCATAATGTGGGGGGTGCAGCCGCTTCAATATCGAGGGCGCCCCCTATGGTGTTTTAACGGGGAAGATGATGCCACCCGCTGCGGGCGTAAGGGACCGGACTCCGCTGCTGCTTTAGCCAAAATTATGTCCGAGTTGTTCAAGGGAGAAGAAGAGGAGTTCATCCATATTAAGCCACGGGATGGATTCTCCATGTACAACCCTCCAAGCTGGGTGAGCTGTCACTCTTTACTCCCAACCTTCCCGCATTCTTCGTCGTAAATACTCACCTTGCCATTTCACGACAGGAACTGTGAAAAGCTGTAAGGGAGGTCAACAGCCCACCTCCACAACCGGAGGACCCTGACCGGGCCCTCGATCCCGGACTCGAAGAGGATCCGGACATATTTGTGGAGCTGATAGGCAGGCAATTCTATCAATTGAGCTGCGATGACGCCATGGTGGCCATAACGGCCGACTATCCTGGACTACTCCCTGCATCACATGTAAGAAAAAACCGGAGTCCCAACTTCCAAAAAGGATCCCCGTTTACGCACTTCACCGACCGTACACATATGGTGTTTTACAGGGAAGGCCTTCGGGACACCGTGCCGAACCCACAACGACTCGCCAACAAGGGGCACCGAAGCCGGATAGGCCAAAAAGGAAGGTGGTCAGGACGGAGACGCCGGCGCAGAGGTATGACACAAAACCTTGCTCCGGGGTTGTTGTCTTTCTTAAAATATAATGACGCCCATGTTTCCTAGTAGAAAAAACGCTCATCGGACTATATCTAGAGAGGCTGCCGATCACGCCTCCACCAGTCGGGCTCCAGGGCTGGACATAGAGGCAGAAGCTAACACGGGGCGGACGCCGGATGCTCCTCCTACAGAGGATGCAGACAGACTATCCGCTACAAATTCCGAAGTAGAGAGCGCCATGAATCACAGGCGTCGCCGGGCCGTACTCCGTGCCACTTGTTTCTCCCAGGAGGCATTCGATGCCTTCAACTCAGGAGACGCGTACATCCGTGCTGCTAAAAATGGTCTAGCTAGAGCCACGGACCAATACGTAAGGGATATGCGGTAAGAAAATCTGACGATTATATGTAT
The DNA here is from genome assembly GCF_003073215.2 of Triticum urartu. Taxonomy (NCBI): domain Eukaryota; kingdom Viridiplantae; phylum Streptophyta; class Magnoliopsida; order Poales; family Poaceae; genus Triticum; species Triticum urartu. The sequence continues at coordinate 22,210,229 of NC_053025.1, forward strand.
CAGTAGCCCCTGAGACTTGAAACAGTTGACGCAACTGATTTAAGGATCATTATTTGTGCAGGTTCTTACATAGAAGAATTCCCGACTGTCTCAAGAGCTGGAAGAGTGCAAGGCCCAGCTAGGGGCCGCTGTTGCCGCCTTGAAGGAGTCCGAGAAGGGCCCCTCTGGTAACACTTGTTTCCATTGCAAAGAATACAGGTACCAGGTAGTATACGGCATGCATGCAAATCTGACAATAGATGTTGCAGATGACCCTGGAGTGAATCCGGAGGCTGTGACGGTGAATGCGGCACGTGCTGATCGACAGCTAAATGCTGGCGAGCGCGTGCTTACGCGAGTCAGGCAGGAGAAAAATAACCTCCAAGGCGCCAATATCCGGCTAGATGTGGAACTGAAAGATGTCCGAGCCCAGCTTACGGACTCCGTGAAGGAGAATAAGCGGCTTCGGCGCGACATTTTTAGTAAGTGCTTGAACGAACTTTTAAAGGAGTTTGGCGAAGAAGCCGGCTAACAGAGTTATGTATGCAGTTATGCTGACGGGTCGTCTCGCGGGGAAGATGCCCGGGGTCTTCGGGTGATCTTCTACCAGAGCTCTCACAACTGCACGAGCAAGTTCGGCAGGTGATGCAGGGTATTTCCCAAGCCTTGTGGCCATCCGCGTCCCCGCCAGGAGGCATGGGGGAGCTTATAGAGAAGCTCAAGGGAGCGCGGCGGAGCTTCCGATTATGGAAGATATCAGCCTGCCGACAAGGTGCAAGGAAAGCCTGGGCTATGGTGAAGACGCGATATACCAAAGCGGACCCAAACCACATGGCCGAGGTCGGACCTGTGGGGCCCGATGGGAAAGAGATCCCCGTCAGTTTAGTGTATGATCAAGTAGAATTAGCCGCAAAGTATTCCCAACAGGATTGTAGGCTAGACAGCCTGTTGGATGGTATAGAAGAAGAATTTAATCAGTCTTAGTGACTATGTACTTCAAGTGACATATGTAATGTCCCTAGCTGGATTGTAAATCATTTGTCATGGCAGACCTTTTCGCTTTGACCTCTGGACCTGATAGTCCGGAGTGTATCCGAATAATCGCTCGGTTATGTAAAACCCGGGGTATGCATGGAAACCAGGCGTAGGGGTCATAAGTGCTTGAACAGACAAGTACCCAACTAGCTATGTTATATTACATGGGTAGTAAGAAACATCCTCCAGGGAGAATAGTTCCGTTAAGGGTTACTTTCCCTGGGTACGCATGACCTAATGTGCATGTCCGAACTGCGAAAAGATACGCAGGCTATAAACATCTGGGGGTATGTGTCAAATTAAATAAAAGTCATCTTTTATTCACCGACCGAATATTCTCTTAAGAACGCTAGCTTTCGGCTTCACCCAGTCTGATGTACACATCCGGCTGACCCGGCAGTAACAATCGCAGAGGTGCTCCCCTTATGCCCTAGCCGAATTAACGGGAACGTAGGGCATAAATACAAGAGCCAGGCAACCCAGCTTGGCCAAAACTTAAGTCATATCGATGCATATAATGGCGAAAAAAGGTACATGCGGAGGAATAACACATGTGTGGGGCATAAAGCCCGGTAAAATAATTAGATTAAGCCTCTGTATAAGAAGCCCCCAGGTATGATGAGCGCGGTTAGCGCGTCAAGATTGTGTAACCAAGACACAAGTTTAGCCCTTTAGGGCCTTGAAGAGAATAAAAAGAGAGAAAGAGAGAAAAGACAAATATGCAAAAAATTGACGGAGGTAAGGAGACGAACATAGAGTCCGGCGCTAGGCGTAGAATCTTCGGAGTCTGGCTATGTTCCATGGGTTTGGCTCGAGTCGATTATCCGATGCATCCCACAGACGGTACGCTCTGCCGGTCAAAACCTGGTCAATAATGAAGGGACCTTCCCATTTGGGCTTGAGCTTGTTCTTTTTCTTCTCCGGCAAGCATAGAACTAGTTCGCCAACGTTATAGGTTTTGGCCCGTACTTCTCTGCTTTGATACCTTTGAGCCTGTTGCTGATAGAATGCAGAACGGGCTTTTGCCATGTCGCACTCCTCCTCCAGGGCGTCCAAACTGTCCTGCCGATCGAGCTCGACCTCTTTTTCTTCGTACATGCGCACTCGAGGTGAGTCATGAATTATATTGCAAGGCAGAACCGCCTCTGCATCATACACCATGAAAAATGGTGTGTATCTGGTAGTGCGATTCGGCGTGGTCCGTAGCCCCCATAGTACGGAGTCGAGCTCCTCTACCCAGTGCGTGTTTGATTCCTTTAAGGAACGCACTAATCTGGGTTTAATGCCGCTCATGATAAGACCATTTCCTCGCTTGACTTGACCGTCAGTTTGCGGGTGATAGACATAAGCATAATTGAGCTTGATGCCCATGTTGCTGCACCATAGTTTCACCTCGTTGGCTGTAAAGTTCGTGCCATTGTCAGTGATGATGCTGTGGGGGATGCCATAACGGTGTACAACCCCAGATATGAAGTCTATCACCGGTCCGGATTCGGCCGTTTTGACAGGTTTGGCTTCTATCCATTTGGTGAATTCATCCACCATGACTAGTAAGTATTTTTTCTTATGGGCTCCCCCTTTAAGGGGTCCGACCATATCAAGCCCCCAGACCGCAAAGGGCCAAGTAATGGGGATTGTTTGGAGAGCGGTAGGCGGCATATGGCTTTGGTTTGCAAAAAGCTGGCAACCGACGCAATGTTGGATCAAATGTTGTGCATCTGCTCGAGCCGTCGGCCAGTAGAAACCTGTAAGGAAGGCCTTGCTTACAAGGGCCCGGGCTGCGGCATGATGGCCGCCGAGTCCGGCATGGATTTCTGCCAAAAGCTTCCACCCTTCCTCTTCGGAGATGCACCTTTGAAGGACTCTAGTAGTGCTTTTCTTATAAAGCTCTCCCTCGTGGACCTTGTAGGCTTTAGATCGCCGCACTATGCAGCGTGCCTCATTTTGGTCCTTGGGTAATTCCTGTCTAGTTGGGTAGGCCAGGAATGGTTCTGTCCACGGGGCGATGACGACCATTATTACGTGGGCTGAAGGTGTTATTTCGATGGCAGAGCCTCCGATTGTGTCAGAGTGTTCGGTATCTGGTGTTGTGGCCGGGTCCGGACTATTGTTGCCGGTGTCCCCTTCCCATACCACGAATGGCTTAAACAGTTTTTCCAGGAAGATGTTAGGTGGGACAGGGTCGCGTTTAGCGCCGATACGGGCGAGGATATCCGCCGCCTGGTTGTTTTCCCGAGCCACATGGTGGAATTCAAGCCCCTCGAACCGAGCTGACATTTTGAGGACGGCGTTGCGATATGCTGCCATTTTCGGATCCTTGGCATCGAAGTCTCCATTTATTTGGGATATTGCGAGGTTCGAGTCCCCACGCACCTCCAGGCATTGAATGCCCATGGAAACTGCCATCCAGAGACCGTGTAATAGGGCCTCATATTCGGCTGCATTATTGGAGTCTGTGTATAGTATTTGGAGTACGTATTGCACTGTATCTCCGGTGGGGGACGTCAGGACGGCGCCAGCCCCCTGACTAGCCAGCATTTTAGAGTCGTCGAAGTGCATGATCCAATTGGAGTGCGCCGTACTCTTTAGGGAGTTCGGCTTCTGTCCATTCGGCGACGAAATCGGCCAGTACTTGTGACTTAATGGCTCACCGGGGTTTATATGTTATGTCGAACGGGAGGAGCTCGATAGCCCATTTGGCAATCCGGCCCGTGGCATCGCGGTTGTTTATTATGTCGTTGAGTGGTACTTCGGAGGCCACCGTAATTGAACACTCTTGAAAGTAGTGTCGTAATTTCCGGGATGCCATGAATACTGTGTATGCTATCTTTTGATAATGTGGGTACCGTAATTTGCATGGAGTGAGGATGGTGGATACATAAAATACCGGCTTTTGAAGTGGGAATTTATGTCCGTCCGTCTCTCGTTCGACGACGAGCACTACGCTTACAACTTGGTGAGTTGCCGCTATATATAACAGCATTGGTTCGCCGACATTTGGCGCGGCCAAGATTGGGTTGGTGGCCAGGATGGCTTTTATTTCTTCCAATCCAGCCATGGCTGCATCCATCCACTCGAAGTGTTCGGTGCGCCGAAGAAGGCGATAAAGGGGAGTGCATTTTCTCCTAATCGGGAGATAAAGCGGCTTAAGGCCGCCACACATCCAGTTAACTTCTGGATTTGCTTGAGGTCAGTTGGGATAGCCAACTGCGACAGAGCCCGAATTTTAGCCGGATTTGCTTCAATTCCTCTGCTGGAGACGATAAAGCCCAGGAGTTTTCCGGCGGGTACGCCGAAAACGCATTTTTCCGGATTGAGCTTAATGTCGTATGTTCGGAGATTGTCGAATGTGAGCCTCAAGTCATCTATTAAGGAGTCGACGTGTCTGGTTTTAACGACCACATCGTCAACGTATGCCTCCACTGTTTTGCCAATCTGCTTTTCCAGACATGTCTGAATCATGCGCTGATACGTTGCGCCGGTGTTTTTGAGCCCGAAGGGCATTGTGTTAAAGCAGAAGGGGCCATATGGAGTGATAAATGCCGTTGCGGCTTGGTCGGACTCCGCCATATTAATTTGGTGGTAACCAGAGTATGCGTCGAGGAAGCATAATGAGTCATGTCCTGCGGTAGCGTCGATGATTTGATCGATGCGAGGGAGGGGGAAGGGATCCTTTGGGAAAGCCTTATTAAGGTCCTTGAAGTCGACGCATAGGCGCCACGATTTGTCCTTCTTTGGCACCATCACCAGGTTTGCTAGCCAGTCCGGATGCTTTATTTCTCTAATGAATCCGGCCTCCAGTAGCTTGGCTAGCTCTTCTCCTATGGCTTGTCGCTTAGGTTTGGAGAAACACCGGAGAGTCTGCTTGACTGGCTTGAATCCTTTTAGAATGTTAAGGCTATGCTTGGCTAGCATGCGTGGGATTCCTGGCATGTCTGAGGGATGCCAGGCGAATATGTCCCAATTCTCGCGCAGGAACTCCCGTAGTGCAGCGTCTACGGCAGGGTTTAACTGTGCCCCGATGGATGCTATTTTTTGTGGGGTCCGTTGGATGGACTTGGAATTTGACTATTTCATCCGCTGGTTTAAAGGAGGTGGACTTGGATCTTTTGTCTAGTATCACATCGTCCCTGTCCACTATGGAGCGTAGCGCGGTTAACTCCTCCGCCACAAGGGCTTCGGATAATGCCTCGAGGGCCAGTGTGGCTGTTTTGTTCTCGACGCGGAGTGCTATGTCCGGACCACTAGCTAGAGTGATGATTCCATTCGGTCTGGTCATTTTGAGCTTCATGTACCCGTAATGGGGTATGGCTTGAAAAATCGTGATGCCTCCCGCCCTAGAAGGGCGTGGTATCCGCTACTGAACGGGGCCACTTGGAATGTTATTTCTTCGGACCTGTAATTCTCTGGAGTGTCGAATACCACATCTAGTGTGATTTTCCCAGCGCAACGTGCCTCCCGACTAGGGATGATCCCTCGGAAGGTCGTGCTGCTTTGCTCAATACGGTTGCTGTCTATTTCCATTTTTTGAAGAGTCTCCTCATAAATGAGGTTTAATCTGCTGTCGCCGTCCATGAGCACTTTAGCGAGCCGAAAGCCGTCCACAATTGGACTGAGGACCAAAGCGGCTGGTGCTTGGGCTGTTCGGAATTTAGGTTCGTCACTGGCATTGAAGGTGATAGTCGTGTCGCTCCATGGATTTATTGCTGCCACGTGGTAGACTTTGGCAAGGCTGCGGAGTGCTCGCTTACGCCTATTATTTGAGGCGAAAGTCTCAAAGACTGTCAATACTGTATTGTTATCCACGAGAAGGTGCTCTGAGGTATTTTGGATGAGCAGATCCTCACAGCTCTTGGCCACCTACCGGAGTACCCAACATGCTCGAAGGCTGTATGTTGATATGGTATTCGCTGTACTTTGAATTTTGCAGGTCCCGTTAAGCCATCCCTCCAATACGGTTCCACGCCCTATAATGGGCTTTTGCTTCTTTGTAATTGAGTCGGGCGACTTCTGAAAGTGCACCCTTTTAGTTCGGACTGGGGGTTTTGTCAGAGCCGGATTATCCCAAAATTTTGTTTGGGTTTTCCAGGCGCTTTCCATCGCACAGTAGTTCCGTACTATGGCCGCCAAGTTAGCGAAGTGTGCTATGTCACGGTGACTTATGGCGTTGAGGATTCCCTTGTCCGTGCAATTGTTGCAAAAGAGCGAAATTGCATCTTCCTCTCGACAGTCCTTGACCTTGTTCATTACAAGGAGGAATCTAGCCCAATAGTGATGTACTGTCTCTTGGGGTGCTTGCCTAATGTGGGGAAGATCGTTTGTATCTGGGTGGGTGGGTGGACTTAAGTCCAGACCTTGACCCAACCTGAGACCCCGGGGTAGGGGAGTTTCCGATCTTGGAAGTTCAGGCTCCGGGATGTTGCCCCGCAGGTTCGGTATGCAGCTTGACTCGAGGTTCAGGGTTAGGGCGATGTCCTCCCGTGAGCGGGTATCCAGCTTGGAGAGCTCGGGAATCCAGACATAGTTCGTCCTCAGGATAGAGGGAGAATCGCCGCATTGCTCCTCCACCACCGCTATCTGATGGGTGACCGGCGGAGAGTTAATCTCCCTTTGGTCGGGTTTAAGCCCGATCCGATAGTAGTCCGTAGCGACTCCCAAAGTGGCGATGCAATCCAAGAGCTCGTTCAAAGAGGAGAGCTCCATTGGATCCATCTGCTCGTCGAATTTCGAGCCAATGTGAAGGCTATTTTTGATGACCCGAGAAGTCATCGTCGGCGCAGCAGCCGAACGGGCGGTCATGACGAAGCCGCCTAGTCGGAGAGTTTGGCCTACAGCTAGGGCTCCCCCAAAGGTGATGTTGTCCTTGACAGCGAGACGAGCCATCCCTCCTTATGATGACGACACAGTGGAACTCTCAATGAAAGCACCAATGTCGGTGTCAAAACCGGCGGATCTCAGGTAGGGGGTCCCGAACTGTGCATCAAAGGTGGATGGTAACAGGAGGCAAGGGACACGATGTTTACCCAGGTTCGGGCCCTCTTGAAGGAGGTAATACCCTACGTCCTGCTTGATTGTTCTTGATGATATGAGTATTACAAGAGTTGATCTACCATGAGATCGTAGAGGCTAAACCCTAGAATCTAGCCTATGGTATGATTGTATGTCGTCCTACGGACTAAACCCTCCGGTTTATATAGACACCGGAGGGGGCTAGGGTTACACAGAGTCGGTTACAAGGGAGGAGATCTACATATCCGTATTGCCTAGCTTGCCTTCCACGCCAAGGAGAGTCCCATCCGGACACGGGACGAAGTCTTCAATCTTGTATCTTCATAGTCCAACAGTCCGGCCAAAGGATATAGTCCGGTTGTCCGGAGACCCCCTAATCCAGGACTCCCTCAACATGCTTCTTCTTCGTGAGAGTTTACAACTTCCTCATGCTAGCATGCCCTAGACTCCGATGCCAGAGCTAGCACTTTGAAGCTTTTGCTAGAAGACATACTGCCAACTGTGGTCCTGCTGAGAAATCTACCATGTACAGATCACCTTTTCAGTACCCTTCAAAGACTAGAGACTTGTTAGATTCCATTAGCACAAGGCAACAGTATTTTCCAAATATCACAATCATGTTCAAGTCACAAAGCATTGAGACAGACATTAAGTTGAAACAAAGGGATTCAACAAGCATCACTTTATCCATGTGCTGATCCTTTGAGATTGCAACTCTACCTAGACCCAATACATTGCTTTTACCAGTGTCAGCAAATGTGATATGACTCTTGTCAGATGGACGTAAGGTTGAGTCCATGAGAATACTTCGATCGCCAGTCATGTGGTTAGTGTATCCACTATCAATAATCCATTCTGAAGCAGCTGGTGTCATACCCTTGGCACCACGTGCCATGAAGCAGTAGGTGGGTGCAGAGTCATCTTCGCTAGCATCAGTGTTCGCGAAGAGGCCATCGTCTTTAGTGTTGAAGATGGACTTGGTGATGTGCGCTGAAGCTAAAGCCAGGCTTGCCACGCCTAAATCAGATTCCTCTTCAGACTCCATCTCCACCTCCTCAGATGCAAACTCCTCCTCTGAATCCATTTCCTTGCCAACAAATGCATGACCCTTGCTAGATGAGCTCTTCTTGTGTGATGAAGACTTAGACGAAGACTTAGAAGAAGACTTTGAGGATTTGTTCTTCTTCTTGTCATCAGAATCATATTCCTTGCTCTTCTTCTTCTTGTTCTCATTGTCCCATTAAGGACATTCAGATATGTAGTGACCAGGTTTCTTGCACTTGTGACACATTCCCTTCTTGTAGTCACGGGAGGAAGCTTCATCATTTCTTGACCTGAATCTTGAAGACTGTCTGGAGCCTTTCTTCCTAGTGAACCTTTGGAACTTCTTTACGAGCATGGCAAGCTCATTTCCAATGTCTTCAGGATCCTCAGAACTGCGGTCAGATTCTTCTTCAGATGAGGAAACTTCCTTTGCCTTCAAGGCGCAAGCTCGGCCATAGTTGGGACCATAAATATCTCTTTTCTCAGATAGCTGGAACTCATGTGTGTTGAGCCTCCCAAGTATGTCGGACGAATCGAGAGTCTTGAAGTCAAGGCGTTCTTGAATCATCAGGGCCAGGGTGTCAAAAGAGCTGTCGACTGATCTCAAGATTGTCTTGACGATTTCATGCTTGGTGATTTCAGTGGCGCTGAGTGCATGAAGCTCATTTGTGATATCAGTGAGGCGATCAAACGTCAGCTGAACATTCTCATTGTCATTTCTCTTGAAGCGGTTGAAGAGATTGCGAAGAACACTGATCCTTGAGTCTCTCTAGGTTGAGATGCCTTCATTGACCTTGGAGAGCCAGTCCCAGACTAGCTTTGCAGTTTCCAGAGCACTCACACGACCATACTATCCTTTAGTCAGATGATCACAGATGATGTTCTTGGCAGTAGAATCCAGTTGAATGAACTTCTTGACATCAGCTGCGGTGACGCCTTCACCGGCCTTGGGAACGCCATTCTTGACGACATACCAGAGGTCAACATCAATGGATTCAAGATGCATGCACATCTTATTCTTCCAGTAAGGGTAATCAGTGCCATCGAAGACAGGGCACACAACGGAGACTTTGATTATCCCTGCAGTCGACATAGCTAAAACTCCAGGTGGTTAAACCGAATCACACAAAACAAGGGAGCACCTCGCTCTGATACCAATTGAAAGTGCTAGTTATAGACTAGAGGGGGGGTGAATAGGCGATTTTTATGAAAGTCTTCAAAACACGAGGGCTTTGAAGACAAACAGTAGAAATGAACCTATTGATATGCAGCGGAAGGTAGACTACACTAGACAAGCCATAGTCAAGTAAGCAATGACGTGAAAGCACGAAGACTATTAGCAGCTATGTAGTATGGATCACGATGGAAGAAAGTATGAAGCCAAACAACAACAGTCTTCAGACAGTGAAGTCAATCATATCATGCAAGCAGGCAATGACTTCACAAGACACACTGTGAGTAAGAGAGAGGTAAGGATAGAACCAGTTGCTTGGTGAGGACATGTATTTGTTGGACCAGTTCCATTGCTGTGACAACTGTACATCTGGTTAGGGAGGCTGAGATTCAACTCAGAAGACCGCGTCTTCACCTTATTCCCCTTGAGCTAAGGACACATAGTCCTCGCCCAATCACTCTGGTAAGTCTTCAAGGTAGACTTCCAAACCTTCACAGACTTCGTTCACCGGCGATCCACAATGACTCTTGGATGCTCAGAATGCGACGCCAAACTGGCTGGAGGATTTACAGTACTCAAATGTAACAAGTCTTCAGATCACGCAGACAGAAAGACTTCAGTGATGCCTAACACTCTTAGGCTCTGGGTGTTTAGGGCTTTGTCCTCGCAAGGATTTCTCTCTCAAAAGCTTCGAGGTGGGTTGCTCTCAAACGACAAAAGCCGTGCACTAACTTTGAGCAGCCACCAATTTATGGTGTAGGGGGTGGGCTATTTATAGCCACTAGGCAATCCGACTTGATTTGTCCTAAATGACCCTAGGTCACTAGGGAACTGACACGTGTCTAACGGTCAGATTTCAAACACACGCAGCAGCTTGACTTGGGCTACAAGTCAAGCTGACTTATCCAGCTCTGGATAAGATTCGCTCTCATTGTCTTCGCTCGAAAACATAGGATTTGGTTGAGCATCACTTCAGTCACTCTGACTTTGTTCACTTAGACCCCACTTAACAGTACGGTGGTTCCTATGACTCAACAAAGAAGAAAAGGAAACTACGAAACAACTATGTCTTTGCAATCCATAGTCTTCATACGATGTCTTCTCATGTCATAGTCTTCAACGTGAAACACTTCACAGACCACCATTGTCTTCAATGTCTTCACACATTTTTAGGGGTCATCTCCAGTAGGTAAACCGAATCAATGAGGGACTACTACCTGTGTTATCCTGCAATTCTCATAAACACGTTAGTCCCTCAACCAGATTTGTCGTCAATACTCCAAAACCAACTAGGGGTGGCACTAGATGCACTTACAACACGCAAGATCTATCATGGTGACGCATAACTATGAGAGGGAAGAGTGTTGTCCACGTACCCTAGTAGACCGTAAGCGGAAGCGTTATGACAACGCGGTTGATGTAGTCGTACGTCTTCACGATCCGACTGATCCTAGTACCGAAAGTACGGCACCTCCGCGATCTGCACACGTTCAGCTCGGTAACATCCCACGAACTCTCGATCCAGCTGAGTGTCGAGGGAGAGCTTTGTCAGCACGACGGCGTGTTGACGTGATGAAGCTACCGGTGCAGGGCTTCGCCTAAGCACTACGACGATATGACCGAGGTGGATTATGGTGGAGGGGGGCACCACACATGCCTAAGACAACGATCAACTTGTGTGTCTATGGGGTGCCCCTCCCCCGTATATAAAGGAGTGGAGGGGGAGGGCCGGCCCTCTATGGTGCGCTGATGTCTACTACACAACCTTCTTCTTGTAGACATTGTTGGGCCTCCAAGTGCAGAGGTTTGTAGGACAGAAGCAAATTTCCCTCAAGTGGATGACCTAAGGTTTATCAATCCGTAGGAGGCATAGGATGAAGACGGTCTCGAAAAAATAACAAAGAGTCTCTTGTGTCCCCAACACACCCAATACAATGGTAAATTGTATAGGTGCACTAGTTCAGCAAAGAGATGGTGATACAAGTGGTATATGGATGGTAGATAAAGGTTTTTGTAATATGAAAATATAAAAACAGCAAGGTAACTAATGATAAAAGTGAGCACAAACGGTATTGCAATGCGTTGAAACAAGGCCTAGGGTTCATACTTTCACTAGTGCAAGTTCTCTCAACAATAATAACATAATTGGATCATATAACTTTCCCTCAACATGCAACAAAGAGTCACTCCAAAGTCACTAATAGCGGAGAACAAAGGAAGAGATTATGGTAGGGTACGAAACCACCTCAAAGTTATCCTTTCTGATCGATCTATTCAAGAGTCCGTAGTAAAATAACATGAAGCTATTCTTTCCGTTCAATCTATCATAGAGTTCGTACTAGAATAACACCTTAAGACACAAATCAACCAAAACCCTAATGTCACCTAGATACTCCAATGTCACCTCAAGTATCCGTGGGTATGATTATACGATATGCATCACACAATCTCAGATTCATCTATTCAACCAGCACAAAGAACTTCAAAGAGTGCCCCAAAGTTTCTACTAGAGAGTCAAGACGAAAACGTGTGCCAACCCCTATGCATAGGTTCATGAGCGGAACCCGCAAGTTGATCACCAAAACATGCATCAAGTGGATCAATAGAATACCCCATTGTCACCACGGGTATCCCACGCAAGACATACATCAAGTGTTCTCAAATCCTTAAAGACTCAATCCGATAAGATAACTTCAAAGGGAAAACTCAATCCATTACAAGAGAGTAGAGGGGGAGAAACATCATAAGATCCAACTATAATTGCAAAGCTCGCGATACATCAAGATCGTATCACCTCAAGAACACGAGAGAGAGAGAGAGAGATCAAACACATAGCTACTGGTACATACCCTCAGCCCCGAGGGAGAACTACTCCCTCGTCGTCATGGAGAGCACCGGGATGATGAAGATGGCCACCAGAGAGGGATTCCCCCCTCCGGCAGGGTGCCCCAATGGGTCTAGATTGGTTTTCGGTGGCTACGAAGGCTTCTGGCGGCGGAACTCCCGATCTTTTCTACTCCTCGAAGTTTTTAGGGTATATGGGTATATATAGGAGGAACATGTACGTCGGTGGATCTCCGGGCTGTCCACGAGGCAGGGGGCGTGCCCAGGGGGTGGGCGCGCCCCCCACCCTCATGGGCAACCTGGGACTCTTCTGGTCCATCTCCGATACTCCATGGGCTTCTTCTGGTCCAAAAATAAGTTCCGTGAAGTTTTAGGTCAATTGGACTTTGTTTGATTTTCCTTTTCTGCGATACTCTAAAACAAGGAAAAAACAGAAACTGGCACTAGGCTCTAGGTTAATAGGTTAGTCCCGAAAATCATATAAAATAGCATATAAAACATCCAAGGTTGATAATATAATAGCATGGAACAATCAAAAAATATAGATACGTTGGAGACGTATCACGCGCCCTAGGGGAGTCCTACTCCCACCGGGAGTAGGATTCCCCCCTTCCAAGTAGTAGGAGTAGGAGAGAAGGAAGGGGAGGAGAGGGGGAAGGAAAGGGGGGCCCCACCCAATTTGGATTGGGCTAGGGGCGCACCTCCCACCTTTTCCCTTCCTCTCCTCTATTCCACTAAGGCCCAATAAGGCCCATATATTCCCTGGGGGGTTCCGGTAACCAACCGGTACTCCGAAAAATGCCCGAACTCATCCGAAACCATTCCGATGTCCAAACATAGGCTTCCAATATATCGATCTTTACGTGTCGACTATTTCGAGACTCCTCATCATGTCCGTGATCATATCCGAGACTCCAAACTACCTTCAGTACATCAAAACACATAAACTCATAATACCGATCGTCACCGAATGTTTAGCTTGCGGACCCTACGGGTTTGAGAACTATGTAGACATGACCAAGACTCATCTCCGGTCAATAACCAATAGTGGAACCTGGATGCTCATATTGGTTCCTACATATTCTACAAAGATCTTCATCGGTCAAACCGCACAACAACATACGTTGTTCCCTTTGTCATCGGTATGTTACTTGCCCGAGATTCGATCATCGGTATCTCAATACCTTGTTCAATCTCGTTACCGGTAAGTCTCTTTACTCGTTCTGTAATGCATTATGCTGCAACAAACTCATTAGTCACTAATACGTCTCCAACGTATCTATAATTTTTGATTGCTCCATGCTATTATATTATCTATTTTGGATGTTAATGGGCTTTATTTTACACTTTTATATCATTTTTGGGACTAACGTACTAACCGAAGGCCCAACCCAAATTGCTGTTTTTTTTGCCTATTTTAGAGTTTCGCCGAAAAGGAATATCAAACGGAGTCCAAACAGAATGAAACCTTCAGGAATGTGATTTTCTCAACGAACGTGATCCAGGAGACTTAGAGTGGGCGACAAGAAACAATCGAGGAGGCCACGAGGCAGGGGGGCGCGCCTACCCCTCTAGGCGTGCCCTCCACCCTCGTGGGCCCCTCGTTGCTCCACTGACGTACTTCTTCCTCCTATATATATCCATGTACCCCCCCAAACATCTAGGAGCACAACGAAAACCTAATTCCACCGCCGCAACCTTCTGTACCCGAGAGATCCCATCTTGGGGCCTTTTCCGGAGCTCCGCCGGAGGGGGCATTGATCACGGAGGGCCTCTACATCAACTCCATGGCCTCTCCGGTGATGTGTGAGTAGTTTACTTCAGACCTTCGGGTCCATAGTTATTAGCTAGATGGCTTCTTCTCTCTCTTTGTATCTCAATACAAAGTTCTCCTCGATTCTCTTGGAGATCTATTCGATGTAATCTTCTTTTGCAGTGTGTTTGTCGAGATCCGATGAATTGTGGGTTTATGATCCAGATTATCTATGAACAATATTTGATTCTTCTCTGAATTCTTTTATGTATGATTAGTTTATCTTTGCAAGTCTCTTCGAATTATCAGTTTGGTTTGGCCTACTAGATTGATTTTTCTTGCAATGGGAGAAGTGCTTAGCTTTGGGTTCAATCTTGCGGTGCTCGATCCCAGTGACAGTAGGGGAAACGACACGTATTGTATTGTTGCCATCAAGGATAAAAAGATGGGGTTTATATCATATTGCATGAGTTTATCCCTCTACATCATGTCATCTTACTTAAAGCATTACTCTCTTCTTATGAACTTAATACTCTAGATGCATGCTGGATAGCGGTCGATGTGTGGAGTAATAGTAGTAGATGCAGAATCGTTTCGGTCTACTTGTCACGGACGTGATGCCTATATACATGATCATATCTAGATATTCTCATAACTATGCTCAATTCTATCAATTGCTCGACAGTAATTCGTTTACCCACTGTAATACTTATGCTCTTGAGAGAAGCCACTAGTGAAACCTATGGCCCCCGGGTCTATCTTCCATCATATTAATCTTCCAACACTTAGCTATTTCTATTGCTGTTCATTTTACTTTGCATCTTTATTTCTCTTTATCATAAAAATACCAAAAATATTATCTTATCATATCTGTCAGATCTCACTCTCGTAAGTGACCGTGAAGGGATTGACAACCCCTTTATCGCGTTAGTTGCGAGGTTCTTATTTGTTTGTGTAGGTGCGTGGGACTCGAGTGTGATCTCCTACTGGATTGATACCTTGGTTCTCGAAAACTGAGGGAAATACTTACACTACTTTACTGCATCGCCCTTTCCTCTTCAAGGGAAAACCAACGCAGTGCTCAAGAGGTAGCAGTCACATTGCTTGCAAGGCTTGTAGTGATGTGCATTACCGAGAGGGCCCAGAGATACCTCTCCAATATTCGGAGTGACAAATCCTAATCTCGATCTATGCTAACTCAACAAACACCATCGGAGACACCTGTAGAGCATCTTTATAGTCACCCAGTTATATTGTGACGTTTGATAACACACTAAGTGTTCCTCCGGTATTCGGGAGTTGCATGATCTCATAGTAATAGCAACAAACTAAACGATCATCGTGCTAAGCTAACGGATGGGTCAAGTCAATCACATCATTCTCTAATGATGTGATCCCGTTAATCAAATGACAACTCATGTCTATGGTCAGGAAACATAACCATCATTGATTCAATGAGCTAGTCAAGTAGAGGCATACTAGTGACACTCTGTTTGTCTATGTATTCACACATGTACTAAGTTTCCGGTTAATACAATTCTAGCATGAATAATAAACATTTATCATGATATAAGGAAATGTAAATAACAACTTTATTATTGCCTCTAGGGCATATTTCTTTCAATCTCACCAAGCCTCACGAGCCCCCGGGAGCTGGCACGCCCCCTGATCCCCGTGAGCTCACTAAGCCCCGGGCCCCATCCGTGGAGCGAGCTGCCACCGCAATGATGCACCTCGTTGAGCACCCCGTGTACTTCATCACCACGGTGTTAAGGATGCCCGCAAGCGCTACCCTATGCAATGAAAACTGCTCCTCGCGCTCCTTGTCGCCTCTAGGAAGTCACGTCATTATTTTCAGGGTCACCCCATAAAGGTCATCTCCTCCTACACCTCGGAGTAGATCCTGTGCAACCCCAACGCCGCTGGTCGCGTGGCCAAGTGGAACATCAAGCTGCATGCTTTTCAGCTTGAGTTCTGCACCACCAGGGTAATCAAGGGAGTAGCTGTAACACCCGGATAATTAAGCTACAGTAATTCCCTCCTAATGGTGCCATGTCATCGCATTTAATTTGCTAAACCTCACTTTGATCCAAACCCAATTCAAATTCAAATTTAAAATGAAGTCAAATTATTATTTCTTCATGTTGGGGAATGCAGTAATTTCAAAAATTTCCTACGCACACGCAAGAACATGGTGATGCATAGCAACGAGAGGGAGAGTGTTGTCTACGTACCCTCGTAGACCGTAAGCGAAAGTGTTATGACAATGCGGTTGATGTAGTCATACATCTTCATGATCGACCGATCCTAGCACCGAAAGTACGGCACCTCCGCGATCTGCACACGTTCGGCTCGGTGACGTCCCACGAACTCATGATCTAGCAGAGTGTCAAGGGAGAGCTTCGTCAGCACGACGGCGTGATGACGATGATGATGAAGCTACCGGCGCAGGGCTTCGCCTAAGCACTACGACGATATGACCGAGGTGGATTATGGTGGAGGGGGGCACCGCACACGGCTAAGGGATCAATGATCAACTTGTGTCTCTATGGGGTGCCCCCTGGCCACGTATATAAAGGATGGAGGGAGGAGGAGGCCGGCCCTCATAGGGCGCGCCCAAAGTGTGGAGTCCTACTAGGACTCCCTAGTCCTAGTAGGATTCCACCTCCCACATGGAATAGGAAAAAGGGAAGGGAGAAGGAGAGCGAAGGAAGGGGGCGCCCCCTTTCCCTAGTCCAATTCGGACCAGTCCATGGGGAAGGGGCGCATCCACCCTTGAGGCCTTTCTCTCCTTTCCCATATGGCCCATTAAGTCCCAATACGAATTCCCGTAACTCTCGGGTACTCCGAAAAATACCCGAATCACTTAGAACCTTTCCGATGTCCGAATATAGCCTTCTGATGAACCACAAGTCTAGGGGATCTATCGTAGCCTTTTTGATAAGTAAGAGTGTCGAACCCAACGAGGAGCAGAAGGAAATGACAAGCAGTTTTCAGTAAGGTATTCTCTGCAACCACTGAAATTATAGGTAACAGGTAGTTTTTTGATAAGGTAATTTGTAACGAGTAACAAGTAATGAAAGTAAATAAGGTGCAGCAAGATGGCCCAATCCTTTTTGTAGCAAAGGATAAGCCTGGACAAACTCTTATATAAAGGAAAGCGCTCCCGAGGACACATGGGAATTATCGTCAAGCTAGTTTTCATCACGTTCATATGATTCACGTTCGATACTTTGATAATTTGGTATGTGGGTGGACCGGTGCTTGGGTACTGCCCTTACTTGGACAAGCATCCCACTTATGATTAACCCCTATTGCAAGCATACGCAACTACAATAGAAGTATTAAGGTAAACCTAACCATAGCATGAAACATATGGATCCAAATCAGCCCCTTACGAAGCAACGCATAAACTAGGGTTTAAGCTTCTGTCACTCTAGCAACCCATCATCTACTTATTACTTCCCAATGCCTCCCTCTAGGCCCAAATAATGGTGAAGTGTCATGTAGTCGACGTTCACATGACACCACTAGAGGGATGAAAACATACATCTCATCAAAATATCGAATGAATACCAAATTCACATGACTACTTATAGCAAGACTTCTGCCATGTCCTCAGGAACAAACATAACTAATCACAAAGCATATTCATGTTCATAATCAGAGGGGTATTAATATGCATAATGTATCTGAACATATGATCGTCCACCAAGTAAACCAACTAGCACCAACTACAAGGAGTAATCAACACTACTAGCGACCCACATGTACCAATCTGAGGTTTGGATACAAAGATTGGATACAAGAGATGAACTAGGGTTTGAGATGAGATGGTGCTGGTGAAGATGTTGATGGAGATTGACCCCCTCCCAATGAGAGGATCGTTGGTGATGACGATGGTGATGATTTCCCCCTCCTGGAGGGAAGTTTCCCCGGCAGAACAACTCCGTCAGAGCCCTAGATTGGTTCCGCCAAGGTTCTGCCTCGTGGCGGCGGAGTTTCGTCCCGTAAGCTTGATTATGATTTTTTCCTCGACAAAAGACTCCATATAGCCAAAGATGGGCATCAGAGGGCCACCAGGGGGCCCACGAGGCAGGGGGGCGCGCCCATTGGGGTAGGGCGCGCCCCCACCCTCGTGGACGGTGGGTGGCCCCCTCTGGTACTTCTTTTGCCCAATATTTTATATATATTCTGAAAATAATTCCCTGGAGTTTCAGGACTTTTGGAGATGTGCAGAATAGGTCTCTAATGTTTGCTCCTTTTCCAGCTGCCGGCATTCCCCCTCTTCATGTAAACCTTGTAAAATAAGAGAGAATAGGCATAAGTATTGTGACATAATGTGTAATAACAGCCCATAATGCAATAAATATCGATATAAAAGCATGATGCAAAATGGACGTATCAACTCCCCCAAGCTTAGACCTCGCTTTTCCTCAAGCGAAAGCCGAAATCGAAAAATATGTCCACATGTTTACAGATAGAGGTGTCGATAAAATAAAATACGGACATGAGGGCATCATGATCATTCTTAGAACAGCAACATATATATATATATATATTGTCATATGATCTCTTATGCTAAAGTAACAATTCATTCACATACTCAGGTATGAATCAGAAACTTCATTGAAAACTAACAAACTATGATCTCAGTCATTGAAGCAATTGCAATTTATCATATCATAGGAAAGAGTCAATATAAGAGCTTTTCAGCAAGTCCACATACTCAACTATCATATAGTCTTTCACAATTGCTAACACTCACGCAATACTTATGGGTATGGAGTTTTAATTGGACATAGAGAAAGATAGGGCTTATAGTTTTGCCTCCAAACGTTTTACCTCAAGGGTAATGTCAACAATAATAGTTCATGAAAACTCACATCCAATTAGCCATATATACCAGGATCTTTCCAACATGTTGTGCTTGCCGAAAGATAAAATGTAAAAAGGAAAGGTGAAGATCACCATGACTCTTATGTAAGGTAGGAGATAAAAGTAAAAGATAGGCCCTTCATAGAGGGAAGCAGAGGTTGTCGTGCGCTTTTATGGTTGGATGCACAAAATCTTAATGCGAAAGAACGTCACCTTATATTGCCACTTATGATATGGACCTTTATTATGCAGTCTGTCGCTTTTATTTCTTCCATATCACACGATCGTATAAAGCTTATTTTCTCCCACACTAATAAGTCATACATATTTAAAGAGCAATTTTTATTGCTTGCACCGATGACAACTTACTTGGAGGATCTTACTCAATCCATAGGTAGGTATGGTGGACTCTCATGGCAAAACTGGTTTAAGGCTGTTTGGAAGCACAAGTAGTATCTCTACTTGGTGCAAAGAATTTGGCTAGCATGAGGGGGAAAGGCGACCTCAATCATGTTGGATGATCCATGACAATATAATTTATCTCAGATGTAAGAAAACATAACCCATTACGTTGTCTTCCTTGTCCAATGTCAACTCTTTAGCATGTCATATTTTAATGAGTGCTTGCAATCATAAAAGATGTCCAAGATAGTATATTTATATGTGAAGACCTCTCTTTCTTTATTACTTCTTATTAATTGCAACGATGACCAAAACTATGTTTGTCAACTCTCAACAACTTTTATTCATCATACTTTTTATATGTGAGCTCATTACTCTCCATGAGATCTATATGATCTCTTTTATTCTTTTAATTTCTTTCTCTTTTATTTTATTCCTTCTAGATCATGTCAAAATAATCAAGCCCTTGACTCAACAATAATCTTTATTGTATATAGCTCACGGACTCGATTACATAGAAGTATCATAAAGCAAAACTCACAACTAGATCATATTAAAACTTTATTCTAATAGATCAAGATATTATCAAAAGGATCGAACTAAGAAAAGCGGTAAAAATAAAAGTGATGGTGATACGATACCGGGGCACTCCCCCAGTTGCCAAGGGGAGTGCCCATACCAGACACTCAGTTCTTCTTTGTTGGTGAAGAGGGTGGAGTTGTTGATGATGAATAGTCGCACATCGAGCGTAGGAGGTCCTCCAACTTGCGGATAATGCCCTTGAGTGCGATGATATGCTCCTTCAACAAAATATTTTCACGTGTGAGATACTTGTTTTGTATATGGGATAACTCAATCATCTTGAAAGCCTCGATCTCAGTTGGGGTAAGAAGATTGTGATCAAGTTGAAGGATGTCTTTTGCTGCCGGAACTTAGTCCTCTGTGGTCTTCTTGATCCCTTCATCCTTGTTGATCTCCATAGGTTCTTCCCTCTTCAGCTCTGTCTTCATTAGCCAGGCATCGTTATCACCATTGTTGGAGGAGGGAGACGACATAATGCTTGGCCTTGACAACCCTGACAGAAAGCAGCTCGAAACAAGAACAAGAGATTTTTGCGTGATACGGGAGTCAAAACCTCCGGGAGATTATATAATGAATTTTTGCCGACCAAAATACGTAACATGTAAGAAAACGGAGTCCGGAGAGCGCACGAGGTGCCCACGAGGCAGGGGGCGCGCCCAGGGGGGTAGGGCGCGCCCTCCACCCTCGTGTCCTTCCTGGACTACTTATTTTTCTATTTTCTAAATATTCCAAAACGGAAGAAAATTGCCATTAGAACTATTTTGGAGTCGGTTTACTTATCGTACCACATACCTATTCCTTTTCGGAGTCTGAAATGTTCCAGAAAGTGTCCCTTATGTATTCCTCTGGGGTTACGGTTTCAATAACATTGGTTTCAACATTTATAGGATTACCTGAGATATAATGTTTAATTCTTTGACCATTCACCACCTTCGGATTGTGCCTTCAAAGTTGTTGATTTTTATGGCATCGGAATGATAGACCTCCTCGATAAAGTAAGGACCTTCCCATTTAGAGAGAAGTTTTCCTGCAAAAAACCTTAAACGAGAGTTGTATAGCAATACATAATCACCTACATTAAACTCACGCTTTTGTATCCTTTTGTCATGCCATCTTTTAACTTTTTCTTTGAACAATTTGGCATTCTCATAGGCTTGGGTTCTCCATTCATCAAGTGAGCTAATGTCAAATAACCTCTTCTCACCGGCAAGTTTGAAATCATAATTGAGCTCTTTAATAGCCCAATAAGCCTTATGTTCTAGTTCGAGAGGTAAGTGACATGCTTTTCCATAAACCATTTTATACGGAGACATACCCATAGGATTTTATATGCAGTTCTATAGGCCCATAATGCATCATCAAGTTTCTTGGACCAATTCTTTCTAGATCTATTAACAGTCTTTTGCAAAATTAATTTGAGTTCTCTATTACTCAATTCTACTTGACCACTAGACTGTGGGTGATAAGGTGATGCAATTCTATGATTAACATCATATTTAGCAAGCATTTTACGGAAAGCACCATGAATAAAATGTGAACCACCATCAATCATTAAATATCTAGGGACCTCCAAACCTCAGAAAAATAACTTCTTTAAGCATCTTAATAGAGGTGTTATGATCAGCACTACAAGTTGGAATAGCTTCTACCCACTTAGTAACGTAATCAACAGCAACTAAACTATGTGTATATCCATTAGAGGCAGGAAAAGGTCCCATATAATCAAAGACCCAAACATCAAATGGTTCAATAACAAGTGAATAATTCATAGGCATTTCTTGACGTCTACTAATATTACCAATTCTTTGACATTCATCACAAGATACAACAAACTTACGGGCATCCTTGAAGAGAGTAGTCCAATAAAAACCGGATTGCAATACCTTATGTGCAGTTCTATCTCCAGCGTGGTGTCCTCCATAAGCTTCGGAGTGACACTTTCGTAGGATCTGTTCCTGTTCATGCTCAGGTACACAATGTCGAATAACACCATCTACTCCTTTATAAAGATGTGGGTCATCCCAAAAGTAATGTCTCAAATCATAGAAAAACTTTTTCTTTTACTGGTATGTGAAACTAGGTGGTATAAATTTAGCAACAATATAATTAGCATAATCAGCATACCATGGAGCAGTATGGGAAGCATTTATGACATTTAATTGTTCATCAGGAAAGCTATCATCAATAGGTAGTGGGTCATCAAGAACATTTTCTAACCTAGACAAGTTGTCTGCAACAGGGTTCTCAGCTCCCTTTCTATCAATAATATGCAAATCAAATTCTTGTAGCATGAGAACCCACCTTTTTTTGATAATCAGCAAGAGAACCCACCTAATAAGTCTAGGTTTAGCATCTTTGTTTTCCGTAAGATATTTAATAGCAGCATGATCCGTGTGAATAGTTACTTTAGAATCAACAATATAAGGTATGAACTTATCACAAGCGAATACAACTGCCAAAAATTCTTTTTCAGCAGTAGCATAATTTCTCTAAGCATTGTCTAGAGTTTTACTAGCATATTGAATAACATTTAATTTCTTATCAACTCTTTGCCCTAGAACAACACCAACAGCATAATCACTAGCATCATACATAATTTCAAAGGGTAAATTACAATCTGGTGGCTGAACAATAGGTGCAGAGATCAATGCTTTCTTAAGTATTTCAAATGCTTCTATGCAATCATCATAAAAAACAAATGGTATATCTTTTTGTAATAAATTAGTCAGAGGCCGAGAAATTTTTGAGAAGTCCTTAATGAACCTCCTATAAAAACCGGCGTGACCAAGGAAACTTCTTATACCTTTGATGTCCTTGGGACATGGCATCTTTTCAATAGCATCAACCTTAGCTTTATCAACTTCAATACCTCTTTCAGAAACTTTATGCCCCAAGACAATACCTTCATTAACCATAAAGTGGCACTTCTCCCAATTCAAGACAAGGTTAGTTTCTTCACATCTCTGCAAAACTCGATCAAGGTTGCTTAAGCAATCATCAAAAGAGGATCCATAAACGGATAAATCATCCATGAATACCTCACATATCTTTTCACAAAAGTCAGAGAATATAGCCATCATGCATCGTTGGAAGGTAGCAGGTGCATTACATAAACCAAAAGGCATAGGTCTATAAGCAAAAGTACCGAACGGGCAAGTAAAAGTGGTCTTAGATTGATCATCAGCTGACACAGGTATTTGAGAGAAACCAAAATAACCATCTAGAAAGCAAAATGTGTATGTTTGGATAATCTTTCTAGCATTTGATCAATAAAAGTCAAGGGGTAATGATCTTTTTTAGTAGCCTTATTTAATTTTGAGAAATCAATTACCATCCTATAACCTGTAATAATTCTTTGCGGAATCAATTCATCTTTATCATTAGGAACGACAGTAATACCTCCCTTTTTAGGGACACAATGGACATGACTTACCCACTAACTATCAGCAATGGGATAAATTATACCTGCCTCAAGGAGCTTTAGTATTTCCTTTCTTACCACTTCTTTCATCTTAGGATTCAACTGTCGTTGGTGATCATGAACTGATTTGGCATCTTTCTCCAAATTTATTTTGTGTTGACATAATGTGGGACTAATGCCCTTAATATCATCGAGAGTATATCCAATACCAGCATGGTGCTTCTTTAGAGTTTTCAATAATATCTCTTCTTCATGCTCTGAAATGTTAGCACTAATAATAACATCATATATCTTTTCTCTCATCAAGATAAGCATATTTAAGAGTATCAGGTAACGGTTTGAGCTCAAACACGGGGTCACCCTTGGGTGGAGGAGGATCCCCCTAAGATTTCAACAAGCAAGTTGTGTTTCAGAACAGGTTCCTATTTAAAGAATACTACATCTATTTCCCTTCTTTCATTCATGAACATATCATTTTCATGGTCTAGCAAATAGTGTTCTAAAGGATCACTAGGAGGTACTACAATAGAAGCAAGACCAATAATTTCATCCTTACTAGGTAATTCTTCCTCACGATGTTGTTTACTAAATTTAGAGAAATTAAACTCATGAACCATATCATCCAAGCCAACAGTAAAAACATTCTTTGTGCAATCTATGGTAGCATTGACAGTATTTAAGAAGGGTCTACCAAATATAATGGGACAAAAAATATCTTGTGGGGAACCAAGAACAAGAAAATTAGCAGGATATTTAGTTTTCCCACACAAGACATCAACATCTCTAACAATTCCCATTGCTGAAATAGTATCTCTATTGGAAAGTTTAATTGTGACATCAATATCTTCTAACTCAGCAGGTGCAATTTCATTCTTAATTTCTTCATATAAAGTATGCGGTATAACACTAGCACTAGCGCCCATATCACATAAGCCATGATAACAATGATCCCCTATTTTAACAGAAATAACAGGCATGCCTACCACGGGTCTATGTTTATCTTTAGCACAAGGTTTAGCAATTTTAGCAGTTTCACCTTTGAACTGAATAACATGCCCATCAATATTATTAGACAAGAGATCTTTAACAATAGCAATATTAGGTTCTACTTTAACTTGTTCAGGAGGTGTATAAGTTCTAATATTGCTTTTACGAACAACAGTTGAAGCTTTAGCATGATCCTTTATTCTAACAGGGAAAGGTGGTTTCTCAATATAAGAAGTAGGACCAATAGGATCATTATAAGTGACAGTCTTTTCTTCAACTTTAATAGGTGCAGCTACTTTTACTTCTATGGGAGGATGATATTTAAACCACTTCTCCTTAGGGAGATCAACATAAGTAGCAAAAGATTCACAGAAAGAAGCTACTATCTCAGAGTCAAGTCCATATTTAGTGCTAAACTTACGGAAAATATCGGTATCCATAAAAGATTTAACACAATCAAACTTAGGTGTCATACCTGACTCCTTACCTTCGTCGAGGTCCCAATCTTCAGAGTTGCGTTTAATTCTATCCAATAAATTCCATCTGAATTCAATAGTCTTCATCATAAAAGAGCCAGCACAAGAAGTATCGAGCATGGTGCGATTTTCAGAAAGCCGAGCATAATAAATTTTGAATAATCATTTCTCTTGAGAGCTCATGATTGGGGCATGAATATAACATTGATTTAAGCCTCCCCCAAGCTTGAGCGATGCTTTCTCCTTCGCGAGGCCAGAAATTATATATATAATTGCGATCACGATGAACAAGATGCATAGGGTAATACTTTTGATGAAATTCCAACTTCAATCTTTTATAGTCCCATGATCTCATATCATCACATAGCCTATACCATATCAATGCGTCTCCCTTCAAAGATAAAGGGAAGACCTTCTTCTTAGCAACATCATCGGGTATACCTGCAAGCTTAAATAATCCACAAACTTCATCCACATATATTAAGTGCTCATCAGGATGCTTTGTTCCATCTCCTGTAAAAGGGTTAGCTAGCAGTTTTTCCATCATACCCGAAGGAAATTCAAAAGGAGTTTCATTTTCAATAGGTTCAGTAGGTTGAGGAGCAACTCTTTGCTCTACTGGACAGGGTGAAGATACCCCGAACAAGCCCCTCAGAGAATTACTTTCCATAGTAACAAGTGACAGTAAATTTCAGCACACTATATAAATTTTTCCTTACCAAATTCCACCTACCAAAGGCGCTACACTCCCCGGCAACGGCGCCAGAAAAGAGTCTTGATGACCCACAAGTATAGGGGATCTATCGTAGTCCTTTCGATAAGTAAGAGTGTCGAACCCAACGAGGAGCAGAAGGAAATGATAAGCGGTTTTCAGCAAGGTATTCTCTGCAAGTACTGAAATAAGTGGTAACAGATAGTTTGTGATAGGATAAATTGTAACGAGCAACAAGTAACAAAAGTAAATAAAGTGCAGCAAGGTGGCCCAATCCTTTTGTAGCAAAGGACAAGCCGGAACAAACTCTTATAATAGGAAAAGCGCTCCCGAGGACACATGGGAATATCGTCAAGCTAGTTTTCATCACGTTCATATGATTCGCGTTCGATACTTTGATAATTTGATATGTGGGTGGACCGGTGCTTGGGTGCTGTTCTTACTTGAACAAGCATCCCACTTATGATTAACCTCTATTGCAAGCATCCGCAACTACAACAAAAGTATTAAGGTAAACCTAACCATAGCATGAAACATATGGATCCAAATTCAGCCCCTTACGAAGCAACGCATAAACTAGGGTTTAAGCTTCTGTCACTCTAGCAACCCATCATCTACTTATTACTTCCCAATGCCTTCCTCTAGGCCCAAATAATGGTGAAGTGTTATGTAGTCGACGTTCACATAACACCACTAGAGGCTAGACAACATACATCTTATCAAAATATCAAACGAATACCAAATTCACATGACTACTCATAGCAAGACTTCTCCCTTGTCCTCAGGAACAAACGTAATTACTCACAAAGCATATTCATGTTCATAATCAGAGGGGTAATAATATGCATATAGGATCTGAACATATGATCTTCCACCAAATAAACCAACTAGCATCAACTACAAGGAGTAATCAACACTACTAGCAACCTACTAGCACCAATCCCGGACTTTGAGACAAGAATTGGATACAAGAGATGAACTAGGGTTTGGAGATGAGATGGTGCTGGTGAAGATGTTGATGGAGATTGCCCTCTCCCGATGAGAGGAGCGTTGGTGATGACGATGGTGATGATTTCCCCCTCCGGAGGGAAGTATCCCCGCAGAACAGCTCTGCCGGAGCTCTAGATTGGATCCGCCAAGGTTCCGCCTCGTGGCGGCGGAGTCTCGTCCCGAAAAGTTCCTCCTTATTTTTTTCTCATCGAAAGACTTCATATAGGAGAAGATGGACGTCGGAGAGCCACCAGGGGGCCCACGAGGTAGGGGGCGCGCCCTAGGGGGGCGCCCCCCACCCTCATGAGCAGGGTGTGGGCCCCCTGGCCTTCATCTTTGGCGAGGATTTTTCTTTATTTATTTTAAGATGTTCCGTGGAGTTTCAGGACTTTTGGAGTTGCGCAGAATAGGTCTCTAATATTTGTTCCTTTTCCAGCCCAGAATTCCAGCTGCCGGCATTCTCCCTCCTTATGTAAACCTTGTAAAATAAGAGAGAATAGCCATAAGTATTGTGACATAAAGTGAAATAACAGTCCATAATGCGATAAATATCGATATAAAAGCATGATGAAAATGGACGTATCACCGTGTGGCAACCCCGTCCTCCTCTAGTTTATCCTCTGTCATAGTTTTCGTAGTGCTTAGGCGAAGCCCTGCGGAGATTGTTCTTCACCAACGCCGTCACCACGCCGTCGTGCTGCCGGAACTCATCTACTACTTCGCCCCTCTTGCTGGATCGAGAAGGCGAGGACATCACCGAGCCGAACGTGTGCAGAACTCGGAGGTGCCGTGCTTTCGGTACTTGGATCGGTCGGACGTGAAGACGTACGACTACATCAACCGCGTTGATATAACGCTTCCGTGAACGGTCTACGAGGGTACGTGCACAACACTATCCCCTCTCGTTGCTATGCATCACCATGATCTTGCGTGTGCGTAGGAATTTTTTTGAAATTACTGCGTTCCCCAACATTGGCATCCGAGCCTAGGTTTTATGGTTTGATGTTATATGCACGAGTAGAACACAAGTGAGTTGTGGACGATATAAGTCATACTGCCTACCAGCATGTCATACTTTGGTTCGGCGGTATTGTTGGACGAGACAACCCGGACCGACATTACGCGTACGCTTACGCGAGACCGGTTCTCCCGACGTGCTTTGCACATAGGTGGCTTGCGGGCGACAGTCTCTCCAACTTTAGTTGAACCGAGTGTGGCTACGCCCGGTCCTTGCGAAGGTTAAAACGGAGTCAAATTGACAAACTATCGTTGTGGTTTTGATGCGTAGGTGAGATTGGTTCTTGCTTAAGCCCGTAGCAGCCACGTAAAACTTGCAACAACAAAGTAGAGGACGTCTAACTTGTTTTTGCAGGGCATGTTGTGATGTGATATGGTCAAGACATGATGCTAAATTTTATTGTATGAGATGATCATGTTTTGTAACCGAGTTATCGGCAACTGGCAGGAGCCATATGGTTGTCGCTTTATTGTATGCAATGCAATCGCGATGTAATGCTTTACTTTATCACTAAGCGGTAGCGATAGTCGTGGAAGCATAAGATTGGCGAGACGACAATGATGCTACGATGGAGATCAAGGTGTCACGCCGGTGATGGTGATCACGATGGTGCTTCGGAGATGGAGATCACAAGCACAAGATGATGATGGCCATATCATATCACTTATATTGATTGCATGTGATGTTTATCTTTTATGCATCTTATCTTGCTTTGATTGACGGTAGCATTATAAGATGATCTCTCACTAAATTATCAAGAAGTGTTCTCCCTGAGTATGCACCGTTGCCAAAGTTCGTCGTGCCCAGACACCACGTGATGATCGGGTGTGATAAGCTCTACGTCCATCTACAACGGGTGCAAGCCAGTTTTGCACACGCAGAATACTCAGGTTAAACTTGACGAGCCTAGCATATGCAGATATGGCCTCGGAACACGGAGACCGAAAGGTCGAGCGTGAATCATATAGTAGATATGATCAACATAACGATGTTCACCATTGAAAACTACTCCATCTCACGTGATGATCGGTTATGGTTTAGTTGATTTGGATCACGTGATCACTTAGAGGATTAGAGGGATGTCTATCTAAGTGGGAGTTCTTAAGTAATATGATTAATTGAACTTTAATTTATCATGAACTTAGTCCTGGTAGTATTAGCATATCTATGTTGTAGATCAATAGCGTTGTTGCTTTCATATGTTTATTTTGATATGTTCCTAGAGAAAATTGTGTTGAAAGATGTTAGTAGCAATGATGCGGATTGGATCCGTGATCTGAGGTTTATCCTCATTGCTGCACAGAAGAATTATGTCCTTGATGCACCGCTAGGTGACGGGCCTATTGCAGGAGCAGATGCAGACGTTATGAACGTTTGGCTAGCTCAATATGATGACTACTTGATAGTTTAGTGCACCATGCTTAACAGCTTAGAATCGGGACTTCAAAGACGTTTTGAACGTCATGGACCATATGAGATGTTCCAGGAGTTGAAGTTAATATTTCAAGCAAATACCCGAGTTGAGAGATATGAAGTCTCCAACAAGTTCTATAGCTAAAAGATGGAGGAGAATCGCTCAACTAGTGAGCATGTGCCCAGATTGTCTGAGTACTACAATCGCTTGAATCAAGTGGGAGTTAATCTTCCAGATAAGATAGTGATTGACAGAATTCTCTAGTCACCACCACCAAGTTAGTAGAACTTCGTGGTGAACTATGATATGCAAGGGATAACGGAAACGATTCCCAAGCTCTTCGTAATGCGGAAATTGACGAAGGTAGAAATCGAGAAAAACATCAAGTGTTGATAGTAGACAAGACCACTAGTTTCAAGAAAAGGGCAGAGGGAAGAAGGGGAACTTCAAGAAGAACAGCAAGCAAGTTGCTGCTCAAGTGAAGAAACCCAAGTCTAGTCCTAAGCCTGAGACTAAGTGTTTCTACTGCAAAGGGACTGATCACTGGAAGCGGAACTACCCCAAGTGATTGGCAGATAAGAAGGATGGCAAAGTAAACATAAGTATATTTGATATACATGTTATTGATGTGTACTTTACTAGTGTTTATAGCAACCCCTCAGTATTTGATACTAGTTCAGTTGCTAAGATTAGTAACTCGAAACGGGAGTTGCAGAATAAACAGAGACTAGTTAAGGGTGAAGTGACGATGTGTGTTGGAAGTGGTTCCAAGATTGATATGATCATCATCGCACACTCCCTATACTTTCGGGATTAGTGTTGAACCTGAATAAGTGTTATTTGGTGTTTGCGTTGAGCATGAATATGATTTGATCATGTTTATTGTAATACGGTTATTTATTTAAGTAAGAGAATAAATTGTTGTTCTGTTTACATGAATAAAACCTTATATGGTTACACACCCAATGAAAATAGTTCGTTGGATCTCGATCGTAGTAATACACATAATCATAATATTAAAACCAAAAGATGCAAAGTTAATAATGATAGTGCAACTTATTTGTGGCACTGCTGTTTAGGTCATATTGGTGTAAAGCGCATGAAGAAACTCCATGCTGATGGGCTTTTGGAATCACTTGATTATGAATCAGTTGATGCTTGCGAACCATGCCTCATGGGCAAGATGACTAAGACTCTGTTCTTCAGAACAATGGAGCGAGCAACAAATTTGTTGGAAATCATACATACTGATGTATGTGGTCCGATGAATATTGAGACTCGCGACAGGTATCATTATTTTCTGAACTTCACAGATGATTTGAGAAGATATGGGTATATCTACTTGATGAAACATAAGTCTGAAACATTTGAAAAGTTCAAAGAATTTCAGAGTGAAGTGGAAAATCATCGTGACAAGAAAATAAAGTTTCTACGATCTGATCGCGGAGACAAATATTTGAGTTACGAGTTTGGTCTTCAGTTAAAACAATGTGGAATAGTTTGACAAACTCATGCCACATGGAACACCACAGCATAATGGTGTGTCCGAACGTCATAACCGTACTTTATTGGATATAGTGCAATCTATGATGTCTCTTACCGATCTACCACTATCGTTTTGGGGTTATGCATTAGAGACAGCTGCATTCACGTTAAAAGGGCACCATCTAAATCCGTTGAGACGACGCCTTATGAACTGTGGTTTGGCAATAAACCAAAGTTGTCGTTTCTTAAAGTTTTGGGTTGTGATGCTTATGTGAAAAAAGTTTCATCCTGATAAGCTCAAACCCAAATCGGAGAAATATGTCTTCATAGGATACCCAAAGGAGATTGTTGGGTACACCTTCTATCACAGATCCGAAGGCAAGACATTCGTTGCTAAGAATGGATCCTTTCTAGAGAAGGAGTTTCTCTCAAAAGAAGTGAGTGGGAGGAAAGTAGAAAACTTGATAAGGTAATTGTACCTTCTCCCTTATTGGAAAGTAGTTCATCACAGAAATCTGTTCTTGTGACTACTACACCAATTAGTGAGGAAGCTAATGATGATGATCATGTAACTTCAGATCAAGTTACTACTGAATCTCGTAGGTAAACCAGAGTGAGATCCGCACCAGAGTGGTACGGTAATCCTGTTCTGGAAGTCATGTTACTAGACCATGACGAACTTGCGAACTATGAGGAAGCGATGATGAGCCCAGATTCCGTGAAATGGTTTGAGGCCATGAAATCTGAGATATGATCCATGTATGAGAACAAAGTATGGACTTTGATGGATTTTCCCGATGATCGGCAAGCCATAGAAAATAAATGGATCTTCAAGAGGAAGACGGACGCTGATAGTAGTGTTACTATCTACAAAGCTAGAATTGTCGCAAAAGGTTTTCGACAAGTTCAAGGTGTTGACTACGATGAGAGCTTCTCACTCGTATCTATGCTTGAGTCTGTCCGAATCATGTTAGTAATTGCCGCATTTTATGAAATCTGGCAAATGGATAAACAAAACCGCATTCCTTAATGGATTTATTAAAGAAGAGTTGTATATGATGCAACCAGAAGGTTTTGTCAATCTGAAAGGTGCTAACAAAATGTGCAAACTCCAGCGATCCATCTGTGGACTGGTGCAAGCATCTCGGAGTTGGAATATACGCTTTGATGAGTTGATCAAAGCATATAGTTTTATACAGACTTGCGGTGAAGCCTGTATTTACGAGAAAGTGAGTGGGAGCACTACAGCATTTCTGATAAGTATATGTGAATGACATATTGTTGATCGGAAATAATGTAGAATTATTCTGTAAAGCATAAAGGTGTGTTTGAAAGGAGTTTTTCAAAGAAAGACTTCGGTGAAGCTGCTTACATATTGAGCTTCAAGATCTATAGAGATAGATCAAGACGCTTGATAAGTTTTTCAATGAGTACATACCTTGACAAGATTTTGAAATAGTTCAAAATGGAGTAGTCAAAGAAAGAGTTCTTGCCTGTATTACAAGGTGTGAAGTTGAGTAAGACTCAAAGCCCGACCATGGCAGAAAATAGAAAGAGAATGAAAGTCCTTCCCTATGCCTTGGCCATAGGTTCTATAAAGTATGTCATGCTGTATACCAGATCTATTGTATACCCTGCACTGATTTGGCAAGGGAGTACAATAGTGATCTAGGAGTAGATCACTGGACAGCGGTCAGAATTATCCTTAGTGAAATAAGGATATGTTTCTCGATTATGGACGTGACAAAAAGGTTCGTCGTAAAGGGTTACATCGATACAAGTTTTTGACACTGATCCAGATGATTCTAAGTCTCAATCTGGATACATATTGAAAGTGGGATCAATTAGCTAGAGTAGCTCCATGCAGAGCATTGTAGACATAGAATTTTGCAAAATACATACGGATCTGAATTTGGCAGGCCCGTTGACTAAATTTCTCTCACAAGCAAAACATGATCACTCTTTGGGTGTTAATCACATAGCGATGTGAACTAGATTATTGAATCTAGTAAACCCTTTGGGTGTTAGTCACATGGAGATGTGAACCAATCACATAAAGATGTGAACTATTGGTGTTAATCACATAGCGATGTGAACTAGATTATTGACTCTAGTGCAAGTGGGAGACTGAAGGAAATATGCCCTAGAGGTAATAATAAAGTTATTACTTATTTCCTTATATCATGATAAATGTTTATTATTCATGCTAGAATTGTATTAACCAGAAACATGATACATGTGTGAATACATAGACAAACAGAGTGTCACTAGTATGCCTCTACTTGAACTAGCTCGTTAATCAAAGATGGTTATGTTTCCTAACCATGAACAAAGAGTTGTTATTTGATTAACAAGATCACATCATTAGTTGAATGATCTGATTGACATGACCCATTCCATTAGCTTAGCACCCGATCGTTTAGTATGTTGCTATTGCTTTCTTCATGACTTATACATGTTCCTATGACTATGAGATTATGCAACTCCCGTTTGCTGGAGGAACACTTTGTGTGCTACCAAACGTCACAACGTAACTGGGTGATTATAAAGGAGCTCTACAGGTGTCTCCAAAGGTACATGTTGGGTTGGCGTATTTCGAGATTAGGATTTGTCACTCCGATTGTCGGAGAGGTATCTCTGGGCCCTCTCGGTAATGCACATCACATAAGCCTTGCAAGCATTACAACTAATATGTTAGTTGTGAGATGATGTATTACGGATCGAGTAAAGAGACTTGCCGGTAACGAGATTAAACTAGGTATTGGATACCGACGATCGAATCTCGGGCAAGTAACATACCGATGACAAAGGGAACAACGTATGTTGTTATGCGGTCTGACCGATAAAGATCTTCGTAGAATATGTAGGAGCCAATATGGGCATCCAGGTCCCGCTATTGGTTATTGACCAGAGAGGTATCTCGGTCATGTCTACATAGTTCTCGAACCCGTAGGGTCCGCACGCTTAACGTTCATTGACGATATAGTACTATGTGAGTTATGTATGTTGGTGACCGAATGTTGTTCGGAGTCCGAGATGAGATCACGAACATGACGAGGAACTCCAGAATGGTCCGGAGATAAAGTTTGATATATATGATAATAGTGTTTGGTCACCGGAAGGGTTCCGGAAATCACCGGAAGGGGTTCCGGATGTTTCCCGAAATGTTTGGGTACGAGAACACTTTATTTGGGCCAAAGGGGAAAGCCCACAAGGTTTTTGGAAAGCGCAAAAGGAAGTTTTGCGGAGTCCAGGGGCCAGACGCCAGGGTCCCTGGCGTCTGGGTCCAGACGCCGGGAACCCTGGCGTCTGGCCCTGGAGTCCGAGAAGGACTCTTGCCTTTCGGGTGAAACCGACTTTATGGAGGCTTTTACTCCAAGTTTCGACCCCAGGGCTCAAGATATAAATAGAGAGGCAGGGCTAGCACCAAAGACACATCAAGAAACACCAAGCCGTGTGCCGGCAACCCTGTCTCCTCTAGTTTATCCTCTGTCATAGTTTTCATAGTGCTTAGGCGAAGCCCTGTGGAGATTGTTCTTCACCAACGCCGTCACCACGCCGTCGTGCTGCCGGAACTCATCTACTACTTCGCCCCTCTTGCTGGATCGAGAAGGCGAGGACGTCACCGAGCCGAACGTGTGCAGAACTCGGAGGTGCCGTGCTTTCGGTACTTGGATCGGTCGGACGTGAAGACGTACGACTACATCAACCGCGTTGATATAATGCTTCCGCAAACGGTCTACGAGGGTACGTGGACAACACTCTCCCCTCTCGTTGCTATGCATCACCATGATCTTGCGTGTGCGTAGGAACTTTTTTGAAATTACTGCGTTCCCCAACACTAAGTTCATGATAAATTTAAGTTCAATTAATCAAATTACTAAAAGAACTCCCACTTAGATAGACATCCCTCTAATCCTCTAAGTGATCACGTGATCCAAATCAACTAAACCATGTCCGATCATCACGTGAGATGGAGTAGTTTCATTGGTGAACATCGCTATGTTGATCATATCTACTATATGATTCACGCTCGACCTTTCGGTCTCCGTGTTCCGAGGCCATATCTGCATATGCTTGGCTCGTCAAGTATAACCTGAGTATTCCGTGTGTGCAACTGTTTTGCACCCGTTGTATTTGAACGTAGAGCCTATCACACCCGATCATCATGTGGTGTCTCAGCACGAAGAACTTTCGCAACAGTGCATACTCAGGGAGAACACTTCTTGATAATTTTAGTGAGAGATCATCTTATAATGCTACCGTCAATCAAAGCAAGATAAGATGCATAAAAGATAAACATCACATGCAATCAATATAAGTGATATGATATGGCCATCATCATCTTGTGCCTGTGATCTCCATCTCCGAAGCACCGTCATGATCACCATCGTCACCGGCGCGACACCTTGATCTCCATCGTAGCATCGTTGTCGTCTCGCCAATTTTATGCTTCCACGACTATTGCTACCGCTTAGTGATAAAGTAAAGCATTACAGCGCGATTGCATTGCATACAATAAAGCGACAACCATATGGCTCCTGCCAGTTGCCGATAACTCGGTTACAAAACATGATCATCTCATACAATAAAATTTAGCATCATGTCTTGACCATATCACATCACAACATGCCCTGCAAAAACAAGTTAGACGTCCTCTACTTTGTTTGTTGCAAGTTTTACGTGGCTGCAACGGGCTTAAGCAAGAACCAATCTTACCTACGCATCAAAACCACAACGATAGTTTGTCAAGTTGATGCCGTTTTAACCTTCGCAAGGACCGGGCGTAGCCACACTCGGTTCAACTAAAGTTGGAGAAACAGTCACCCGCAAGCCACCTATGTGCAAAGCACGTCGGGAGAACCGGTCTCGCGTAAGCGTACGCATAATGTCGGTCCGGGCCGCTTCATCCAACAATACCACCGAACCAAAGTATGACATGCCGGTAGGCAGTATGACTTATATCGCCCACAACTCACTTGTGTTCTACTCGTGCATATAACATCAAACCATAAAACTTAGGCTCGGATGCCACTGTTGGGGAACGTAGTAATTTCAAAAAATTTCCTACACACACGCAAGATCATGCTGATGCATAGCAACGAGAAGGGAGAGTGTTGTCTACGTATCCTCGTAGACCGAAGCGGAAGCGTTGACACAACATAGAGGAAGTAGTCGTACGTCTTCCCGGTCCAACCGATCCAAGCACCGTTACTCCGGCACCTCGAGTTCTTGGCACACGTTCAGTTCGATGACGCTCCCCGGGCTCCGATCCAGCAAAGCTTCGGGGAGGAGTTCCGTCAGCACGACGGCGTGGTGACAATCTTGATGTTCAACCGTCGCAGGGCTTCGCCTAAGCACCGCTACAGTATGATCGAGGTGTAATATCGTGGAGGGGGGCACCGCACACGGCTAAGGAACGATCACGAAGATCAACTTGTGTGTCCATGGGGTGCCCCCTGCCCCCGTATATAAAGGAGTGGAGGAGGGGAGGGTCGGCCCTCTCTATGGCGCGCCCTAGGGGAGTCCTACTCCCACCGGGAGTAGGATTCCCCCTTTCCTAGTCCAACTAGGAGTCCTTCCATGTAGTAGGAGTAGGAGACAAGGAAGGGGAAGGGAGAAGGGAAAGAAGGAGGGGGCGCGGCCCCTCCCCCTAGTCCAATTCGGACTAGGCCTTGGGGGGG